>NW_022170819.1:17379609-17399083 GCF_008802855.1 Photinus pyralis
ACTATAAAATGTATTTTGTAAGATTAAAATAAATTGTCGTTAAAAGTGATTGTAATACTGAGGATCCTTCGATATTTCGTTGTATCGGTTTATTCAACCACTCATTACATTAAAAACTTCCATAAAATATGAGTGTATGCTTTATGGAAAGAAATTATTTAAATTTCTAATTTGGAAGTTAATTTCCACCTTTTGACGATAGAAATTGTACGCATAACGCAATGGAATTTTTGCCTATTTGCCGCAGTTTTTGAATGCCCTAAAATACATCGCATTTAAGTACAAAAACGAATAATTAACTCAAAAGTGTAAAAAAAATAATTCATTTTACGTTTGATTGTCATAATAAACACGCATTCCATTTGTTTTCTGATCTTCACTTCAACGGCCACAGGTGTTTGACGACGTGGCGCGTTATCTCTAACCACATGCGGCAGGTAACAAATTGTGTTTCTATTTCTAATTTAATATTTGGATAATAATAAGAAGTTTGAGAAGCAACTTTATAATTACGATGGATCCTGATTTGTTTGTATGATCCATAATTACTTTTTTGGACATGAAGTGACGTCACCTTATATGTGGCCACAATTTAGTTTGGAAGATGGTAATTTTTTGACATTGTTGACCAAAAACACCGACTAAAATCTACTACATATTATGTAAATGGGAAAACCTTTTTTGAATTTTTGTTTTAGTAATAGGAATATTCTTTGGCCTACCCATACGAAGGCCTGTTACCCTTGGCTTTTACGTTGTACTTTAATACAAATAAAGCAACTCACCCTAGCCTTAATTAATTCATTCTCTCCAAGGGAGGAACCATTGCCCATTACCATTGGAAAACACGATACACTTCACTGCACTAACAAACTGTTTGAACTATCGCGCACAAATGGCAATCGGTAATCGTGAGGTGGAAGGATAGGCGATGACGTAGAGCATAAGCCACTTACCGGCGTTCTTTGATAGAGGTTAATTTCGCGCAGACGTTCTTATCTATGGTCGCCAGTTAAAAGCAAAATTTATCCACAAATTTCGTAAAGTACGCGTTCTAAGTACAGTTGGGTTCAAAACTTTTGAGCTATTCGATTTTGATTTTGTATCGCATTTTTCCAAATGGTAAAGGTAACGGTTGTGGACATTTTTCCCATCAGTACCAACGATACTAACATTACTTTTTAATGAAGCACTCTCCAATCACCTGAAACTTTACTAAGATGATCTGAAATTAGGTAAATGTTTCCTAATTGGGCATTATACAAACAAAAAACTCTGTCCCCTCATGCACCTTGCCTTTGTTTTATTTGTACGGTAAAGCGGTACGAAATTTTATCAACAAAGATAGATGATCATGGACATTTTACGAAAAAAATATATCTGTCCGTACGTCTCCATATCGGTACGCGCCTTCGGCTATTTTTTGAGTTGCGTTTTTATTCTACAAGTGCCATTTTCGGTTGTCTAAAATTTATTCACAAATTTTGTAAACCATGCGTGAAAGGTAGGTACAGTTGGGTTCAAAACTTAATTAATTTTAACGCATTTTGCCAAAAATGGAAAAGGTAGCATTTATGAACTTCTTGCCCATCAGTAGTACTCTTACTCAAATTAATTTTCACTGGTGTACTGAAATAACCTGATATTTTGGCACAATCTACATTAAAAAAATACAAACCTGCACGAAAAATAATTCCACTTTTCCAACCCTCGACTTTGACTACTTTTGACTATTTATAAACTTTAATTGACATGAAATTTTGGTAAACATTTCCTAATTGAGCAGATTAATTCCTGATGAAATTATTACGAAGATGTAGGAGAAAAGTAATGACATGTTTTACAAATACAGGATAAGAAATTTCCTATCAGAGGATTTCGTCTTGAAAAAAATTGTGGAAAAGGGTACAAGTGTGGAAGTTTATTCCTTCCTGAGGATTATATTTCATATTCATTAATTTCTAAGGACCTTATTATAATAATTCAATTTAGACATGGTGCAACTAATGTCATGGCATTATTTTGTAAATACTGCCCAATTAATAAGGATCAGATTAGTTGAAAATTCTACTAGGGGAATTTCTAAATAATGGAAAATACCACTTTCCTCATGCTGTCATGCCGAATTTAGCTTGTGAAATTGCCTTCGGGCATTTGGGCACTCATGTCTACGGTTTGAAAGTTTTCGGAAATTGCAATTTGAAATAGTGGGCAAAAGAGCGAAAGTTTGATAATTCCCTAGGAATGGCTTTAGTGAATACAGGGGCGGAAGTTTCATTCGTTTCTCGGATCTTTATTGTAAAGGGTAAAAGTAAGATTAACCGGATACACAGAATGTTTGTGAGAAGTAATGATATCCCTGGAGTTTAGAGGATACAGAAGCAGAAGTTTACCTTAATTTTGAGGATTGGGATTGGGACACAGCGGAAGTTTCAGTTACTATCTAATAAAAAAAATGGTAGGTCGTACAGCTCTAGTGCACACATATAAAAAGCATTATTAATTTCTGAGGATTTTGTTATAAAGGGTTTGGCTTTAGGACTAAAAGTATAGCACATGACTTACAGGAATTAAATTTTGAGGACTTTATAATAAAAGGTATAGGGGACAGCTTTAGTGGATACAGAAACTGAGTTTTTAGAAATTTCCGAGGATTTTGTTCTAAAGAATTTGGGGCAAAGGTAGGGCCTGCTTAGGGGGTTCTTTTCGGATTACATTGTTATAATAATATGTAAGGAAAAAGTAGAAACGGATTTTCAATAGTTTGTCAGGTCAGGAATAAAAATTTAAGGGAAAAGAGGTAGGTACAGGGGCGGAGGTTTCATGAACATCCGAGGACTTCATTATAAACCGTTTAGGAGAAGAGTAGGGATGGTTTTAGTGAATACAGAATCGAGAAATCTGATTCTGATGATCTTATTATAGAAAATGTAAAGCAAAGCAGTGCTATCTATACAAGAGTTTCATAAAGTCCCAAAGACTATTATAGGAAGTATGGAAGAAAAGTATGAACATTACTAGTACAAACAGGAAAGGAAGTTTCATTCGTTTCTGGGGACTTTATTGTAAAGTGTTAAGGGAAAAATAAGGGGACCTCAAATGGATGCAGGAATAAAAGTTTCATTAGTTTCCGATCCCTTATTTATTTATTAATATAAAAATGTATAGGAAAAAGCTAGAGAAGCCCTACAGGAGCAAAACTTTAACTTTTAGGAGGATTTTATCGTAAAAGCGATGTTTATAAATTATTTTTGTTTAAAGAATGTAGGTGAAAGGTTGCACAGATTTAGTAGATATAGAGGAAGAAGTTTCATTAATTTCTGAGTACCCTTTTCATAAAGAGCTTAGGGAAAAATAGGGATAGCTTTATTGGGAACAGTAGTGGAAGGGTACCTAATTAATTTTTAATCCCTTTATCATAAAAATTTGCTGTGGTCAGCACAGGTACCACCCGCACGCTATAATGACTAAATGCAGTTGAGTTCAAAGTAAAGTGCCTATAGAACATATGTGCCAAATTTGGTTCTATGAATTGCATATTCTGCTGAGCTCTTCCTTTTATGTTTAAGAATATGTGTACCAAATTTGGTTCCAATCGCTTCAGCCGTTTAGTCGGAAATAGGAGCACACTACGACAGACGGACAGACCGATAGACCGACAGATCGGAAAACCGACAGACCGAGTAGATCTAGGAGCAAATGGGACGACTTTATTAGCAACATTTTTGGGGAAAGCGGGAATAGCTTTAGTAGATACGGGGCCGGAAGTTTCATTAATTTCTGAGGACTTTATAATAAATAATTTAGGTCAATATAGGGATAGATTTACTGGATGCAGGCCCGAAAGGGCAAATGTATTGCACTTCCTGTAAGAAAATATCCCAAAACATTGGCTTGTGGAGAATTGGAGGGTCAGAAATGTGGTTTTGACACTGCCTTATACAAAACAAAATTATTTTGAAAATATTAAATTAATAATGCTTTCCAGCTTGAGGATAAGAGAGTTTAAGTTACATCTTTCTCTTTTTCTCCTTTTTACCAACCAGACGTTAGTAATGAAGGTATTGCATTGGGGCAAAGAGTGCCCCCCCCCCCACTGTTTTGACGGAAATACGTTTTCTAACACCAGGAATCTGAATCAAACAGAATATCGATTATGTCGGTCTGTCTATCGGTGTTCGGTATATCCGTCTGTCTGTCTGTACTCTCATTTGCTACCGAACCGATTGAAACTAAACTTGGTACACACATTCTTCGACATGTTTAAGATTTGGAGTGAAATACATTTCTTAGTAAAAGAACTATGTATTTGAAGGCAAGGGCAGACAGAGGAGTTGACAGACCAAAGCTCTTTCTCTCTTGCTAGACATTACAAAAAAGCACTTCTTTGATTTTTTATTACTCCAGTGAACAGTTAGGTCAGACAAGAATTTTTTTAGTTTTCTACAACACTTTTTTTTATTTAATTGCATATTCCAGAAAATGGTTAGGTGAATCTCTCATAAGAAGGTACAGACGGGAGGGTGAATCTTTCTGGTTTGCTGCTTATTTGAAAAAAGTTTTTCTTTTTATTTTAAATTAGTAATTGGATTTAGACGATGACGGAGGAAGAAAATTTTTTTTATATTTTGAATGAACTGCAAATTCCATTACGGAAGTCATCTGAAGGACGGAGAGTTGCTGACAGACAGACGAATTTTCTTGTTTTCTACACATTAGAAAGAGACCTCGATAAATTAGTTGCATTTTCCAGCAGGTAACGTCACGGGAGAAAAAGGTATAGGCAGACTAGAAATTTTTTGGTTTGCTACAAATCATTCAGGCGCCTTTTCTCCCTTGGATTTGATAACAATTTCTGGTAAACTGTTAGAGAAATTTTCTCATCTCTCACATTCGAAAAAAGCCGCTTTTTAATGTAAAACTAATTCCGATGAAAGGTTACCTGAATGTACGTACATTGTACACTCATTACATTAAACACTGCCATATTATGAGTTATGCTTTATTGTAAAATGGACTCGCATTTCCGTCCATCCATGAGCCGATAAGTTTCACATGTGCTGTTACCTTTGAATTAATTTTGCTTAGTATACTACTGCCGCTTTAAATATTGAAGAAAACAAATTTCCTTTATGCCAACTCCTTTTCACTAATTTTTTACGTGTTTGGTATTGAAATGCGTACAAAGAAATAAATTAAATTTAAAGTTGGAGGTTAATTTCCACCTTTTGGCGTTAAAAATTGTACGCATAACGCAATGGAAATTTTGCCTATTTGCCGCATTTTTTGAATGCGCTAAAAGACACCACATTTATGTACAAAAACGAATAACTAACTCAAAAATGTAAAAAAGTAATTCATTTTACGTTTGATTGTCGTAATAAACACGCATTCCATTTGTTTTCAGAACTTCACTCCAACGGCCACAGGTGTTTGATGACGTGGCGCGTTATCTCTAAACATATGCGGCAGGTAACAATTGTGTTTCTATTTCTAATTTAATATTTGGATAATAATAAGAAGTTTTAATTAAGAACGTTATAATTACGATGGATCCTGATTTGTTTGTATGATCTATAATTACTTTTTTGGACATGAAGTGACGTCACCTTATATGTGGCCACAATTTAGTTTGCTGATTTTTTGACATTGTTGACCAAAAACACCGACTAAAATCTACTACATAATTAAATGGGAAAACCTTTTTTGAATTTTTGTTTTAGTAATAGGAATATTCTTTGACCTACCCATACGTAGGCCTGTTACCCTTGGCTTTTACGTTGTACTTTAATACAAATAAAGTAACTCACCCTTAGCCTTAATTAATTCATTCTCTCCAAGGGAGGATCCATTGTCCATTACCATTGGAAAAACACGATACACTTCACTGCACTAACAAACTGTTTGAAATATCGCGCACAAATGGCATTCGGGAATTATAATGAGGTGGAAGGATAGGTGATGACGCAGAGGATAAGCAACTTACCGGCGTTCTTTGATAGAGGTTAATTTCGCGCAGACGCTCTTATCTATAGTCGCCAGTTAAAAGCAAAATTTATTCAGAAATTTCGTAAAGTATGCGTTCTAAGTACAGTTGGGTTCAAAACTTTTGAGTTATACGATTTTGATTTTTTATCGCATTTTTCCCAATGGTAAAGGTAACTGTTACTTTTTAGTGGAGCACTTTCCAATAACCTGAAACTACTAGGATGATCTGAAATTAGATAAACTTTCCTAATTGGGCATTATACAAACAAAAAACTCTGTCCCTTCATTTACCTTGCCTTTGTTAGCGTATTTTCCTAAAAGTGAAAAATCGATATTGACTGCACTTTCATGTCCATCCGTCCGTCTGTCCGTCACACGTACTCGTTCTAAACCACTGAACCGATTTTGGCGATATGGGACTCATTTGAAAGGGCTTGGTCCAAGGATTCCGTGCACACACATATTTTTTGGTTTTGCGCATGCGCAGTGTGAAAAATTTGGTTTAACTCATGTGCGATGCTAACTTTTTAGCGTATTTTCCTCAAAGTGAAAAATCGCTATTGGCTGCACTTTGACGTCCGTCCGTGCGTGCGTCCGTCCGTCCGTCCGTCCGTCCGTCACAAGTACTCCTTCTAAACCACTGAACGGATTTTGTCGATATAGGGCTCATTTGAAAGGGCTTGGTCGAACGATTCCGTGCATACCCCTATTTTTTGGTTTTGCGCATGCGCAGTGTCAAAAATTTGGTTTAACGTATGTGCACTGCTAACTTTTTGATTTATGAAGATATTTAAATGAAACTTTATATGTAAACACTACGAATATAAGTAAAATTAACGACGTTTTCAAAATGTTGTTTTGCTCATGCGCAATGCCAACTTTCTTATTTATGGAGGGATTTAAATGAAATTTTATACATAGGCATTTGGAATAAAGACAAATCTAAGACCAGTGGCAAAATTTAGTTTTGCGCATGCGCAATGGCAACTTTCTTATTTATGAAAGCAGTTAAACGAAATATCGTATGTAGGCACCTTGAATAAAACTAAAACTAATACCGGTTTCAAAATTACTGTTAACGCGTGGTATGTTTTATTTATGAAGGTATTCAATAAAATGTCAATGCTATTTACGAAAGCAATTACAAGCGTTTCATGAAGAGAATGGGACAGCATTAACTATTAGGAGGAAAATACGCTCTCGTCATTTATGTTTGCATAAGGACTTTTTAACTTGTTTTATTTGTACCGTAAAGTGGTACGAAATTTTATAAACAAAGTGAGATGGTCATGGACATTTTACAACAAAATATATCTGTCCGTACGTATCCACATCTGTACGTGCCTTCGGCTATTTTATGAGCTGTATGCATTGTTGAGTTTTTATTCTACAAGTGCCATTTGGTCCATTGAAGACCACTAGACTAAATTACCGTTTTCAGTTTCCAATTTAAATTGTATGCAGTGAGAAACGGTTCCTGACTTCGCCTCCATATGTACAGTTTATTGTGCGGTCTCGGACAGTTTGATAACTACTGCATGAAATTAAAAGTGAGCATGGATTTAGCCATTTAATACGCAATGCCAAGTTATAGCCATACCCAGGAGCATATTTGCTATATTTTTTCACACATCTAATTTTGTTCAGGTGTTGAGACATTCCAAACAACTTTTTTGACTAATTAAAGGTGTTCTTGCGTCTTTAACCCTGTGATAATTACAAGAATTTCGATTTGGCGTTGCAAGCTTTAATCTAACACTGGAACAGCTTCTCAAATGTTCTGCTCTATGTCTTTCTTCACTATCCTGCAACGCAGCTACCTGATAGCAAAGTCATTAACGTGTACGAGGTACACAAGTGGTTTTTTAAAAATTTTTTAAGTTTGCTTTTTTCTTCACCCTTTCACATTCCGTGGCTATACTTTAAAGCGCACTTTTTTAAGAATTAAAAAAATGTTCTATTGTTTGGGTTTTGTCCGTCCGTCTGTCTGTCCGACGGGATATGGTGGAGGTCCCGCACACGGTAAAACCCATTAATTGCGGATGGTGTAACGTATGAGTATATAAAAACAAAGTGGGTGGAAAAGGGAACCGAGGCAAACGTTTTTATCCAAATAAATGTCCAAAATATTCGTGTGAGAACTACGGCCACAAATTTCAAAGAATTTGCGTTTCCTTTTAATTGGCGCATAAATCAGCACAAAAGAAGCACAAGTGCATCTGGAGTTGTGGAAGTGTTGATGTTGAATACATGCACATTGAATTGTAATCCCCTAAAATTGACGCACAAAATTTGAGAGCTTTTTGTTTCTCAAGTGAAAAGGTTGGTGAGGGTTACATTCCGCTTTAAAAGTGGGTACTAATTCGAATGTAAACGGATAACGCCGTTTACCAGAGCACCTTGTCACAACGGAATTAACCGCACGGTTCCTTCTAGGCTACTATGGTAAACACATTAAAAGAGAAAGGGCGGGTAAAGTGATGGAAGTGCGTGTAGTGGCTAAGAGAGAAATAACATGAATGAAATGAATGCTCGTGGAATGACTTTTTCCTTTATGCTACTTCAGTTTGTCTGATTATAAGAATGAACCTCTCAAAAAACAAGTGGAACTTTTCCGTAGGTACGCTTAAACTTTGAGCTTAAAGTTCAAGAGCTGTTTGTTTGGAAGATAGGTCCAATTGAGGGAAATCGAATTGTCATACCCGATACACGCTTCTAAACAAAAAAACAGAATTCTAGTCCTTCTACTGTGGTTCGAAACTTTTGGAATTCTATACATTAGGCGATGGTAGCATGCAACTAGGCAAATTTTTATTAATATTCGGCCTTTAATGACATCGAAAGTGACGATATTTAAAGTTTAAAGTTTAAAATTACTTATAGTTTTCTGAGTGAAAATGTATTTGAGACGTAAGGGTCCAAATTATAACGAAGAGCATCCAATACGACAATATGTACTGTCGAATAAGAGGCTACTCAACTATCATGGATTATAATTATTAAAAATGTTTGAAATGATACTGATCTCAATGACAAGGCAAGGCTCAAGTATATGTATACCCTACACTTTTTAGATAATATTGAGTAGAATTATCGTTTTGTTCTATTTGTAGAATGAATGAATGGACCTTAAATGCTAACAAAAATTTAAAAAATATCAAAGCCCCTTGTGGTATGGCATTTTACATTCGTTCCTTGATGGTAATTTTCGAATACACGTATCAATCTGGCAGTATGGCAGGTAGATCGTTTACAATATTAGTAAAATCATTAAAATGCTTGACGTACTGAAGCAACGACATTGCATCGGCATTTAAGTACGCTTCTACTTAACATTTTTATTCGTCATCACAGCACTCATCTTTTTTAGTACCTACCTATTTGCATTTTTATCCTTTAAACACATACATTCTAAACGTGCAAAAACATCGATTAGATTAGCTCTTTTCCTAACAAGTGCCATTTCAAACGGTATAAAAGCGACCAAAATCCAATTCCAGTCAGTAGTAATCAAGATGAAGTTCTTAATCCTAGCTCTATTTGTTGGTTGCAGTGTCGCATCTCCATCGGTGAGTATACAATTATGTTCAAGGCACCGTTTAACATCCACTTTTAGTCTCCAGCAATTGCTTTTAACAAAGACGTTGAGAGTAAGTACTAAAATTTACATAGTCTATCAAAGCTTACATTAAATCTAGGGCCGCGTATTATAAACGGCGTTCCTGCGGTGGAAGGACAATTCCCATGGCAGGTGTCAAATCGATTCAAAACGAACTACGGCACCAGCTTCTGTGGAGGCTCCCTCATTTCAGACAGTTGGGTTTTGACAGCGGCACATTGTGTCCAAGGGTAAGTGCAAACGAAACTGTGCAACCCTCACCTCACGGTTCTGCTACTTCAGTGCGTATTCCTTCGAGATTGGTTTGGGCAGCTTGAGCTCTAGTGGGCACACTGTCAAGATAGTAACTGACAAAGGGTTCCCCCATGAATCGTACAACCCGTACACCCTCAACAACGACGTCGGTTTAATTAATCTTCAAAAGAAGGTTGAATTTACCGGTATGTTGAATGAAAACCCCTCCAAAGATTGTGTGCTTAGCGCTTTGTTTGTAGATACCATTAGACCAATACGCCTCGGTAAGGACTACGTCGCCGATCACAGTAAAGTCACCGTTAGCGGATGGGGGAAAACTTCTGATGGTTTGTAATTACCAAATTGCAAAACCACAATTTTCCAATATTCTTTTAGCATCCACCTCGGTCTCTTCGTCACTGAATTTTGTACATCTAACAACAATTCCCAACAAAGCTTGCCGAGCCATCTACGGATCTGCAGTAATTGATGAAGTCGTTTGTTGTACAGGGGAAGACGCAAAAAGCACCTGCAATGTAAGTCTCACCAGTTGAAATGGTTTGACAGTCCTTAATCTCATTTTTACAGGGTGACAGTGGCGGCCCATTGATTCAAATTGACGCTAATGGCACAGCGGTTCATATTGGCGTCGTAAGTTTTGTGCACGTTGCGGGATGCGCTTCTGGTAATCCTTCTGGATATTCTCGTACTTCGGGTTATGGCGCTTGGATTAAAACCCATACTGGTATTGAATAAATGTCTTTCTTAAATAAAATTTAACTGCATACGATGTACTTTATTAGTTGACATTGAGAATTTAGCACCTCCTACACTAAGAGGAGCTCGAAAGCTCAGACGTTAAAGCTTTCGAGAGACCTACTGAACTTTTTTTGGAGTCTTCGTGGACGCTAGAGCCTTGAATAATTTCTTAGAGATTTTATAGGTCTATAAGATACTTTTACAGGCTCTGAAACCGTTTAAAAGCTTTATTGGATCTTTATTCACCAAATTTACCAAATGTTATGTTATCCTAGAGTCACCTCCACGGCATTTTATGGTTCTGTAAGGACCTTTAACAATCTTTAAAAGTATTTGATGTGAATAATTTAAAACACTTTACAAGCTTTAGGGGTGCTTAAAGGTGTTTTAAGGGTCATATGGGTGCAAACAACTTCTAAAAGCCCCAACCGCCTATAAAAAGCTTTAAATGGAGCATAACAGTTTAAAGGTTCTTCAATGTATGCCTTATAAGTCACAAAACATCACAGAATCCGTGTTTAATATTAGAGTTGTACAATCCAGTTATTTTAAAAAACCTAGTATGTCTAAAATCTTTTAAATGCTGTAAAGTCCCTTAAAAGTTTTAAAATACCTTGGGGGGTTATAGTATTTTAAAGAATATTAAAGTTTGCAAAAGACCTGGAGAATCACATTGACCCGTAAAAGTACTCAAGGACACTAGGCTTTTAAAGATTAAATACATTATTATAAAGACGGTTAAAATCTCTTAAATACTCATTGTCAAAGACTGATAAACGCCCTAAACTGTTTTAAACAACATAAAAGGTTTTTACAACTCCCACGTCATAGGCATAAAAAAACCCCATAAGTTGGCTCTTGAGACTCTTAAGAGGTTCAAGAATGTAGGCTGAATATTTATTAAAAGTTTTAAAGGCCCTTTGGACACCTCTGAATACTTTTAGAGATATTCTTTACAAGGTTAATCATTACCAGGCCGTAGAGGTATTTAATTAATACTCTCCTTAAATGTTGAACTTTTACAGACAGGAGAGGAATCCTTCTGAAGGGCTCTTAGAAACGTTTTGGGGACTCTTAAAACGCCCTTGTAGGTAGTTTACTATTCTACAAACGAATTTAAGGTCATATATTTTTCAAAGCGAATGGAAGCTTGTAAAGCTCTCGAAGATTCTTATTGATTTTTAAAACACTACATTGTAGAAGTTTGTAAAAGGCTTTAAAAAGTCTTAATAATAATAACAATCATTTTTTTTCCAACAGAATAATATTTTCCAATAACAGGACAATGTACTTATGTGTACTAAATAAATACAGTGTACGAAAATAAAAGTGTACTGTAAATATTCAAAAAGAGAACTTGGAATTAGAGATTCACATTATTGGCCTTTTAAAGCATTGAAGAGTCACAAACATCAACGCAGAAAAACGTTGTTTTATTCTCTCTTGAAGAGGAAAACAGAGCTCTTCCGAAACTTTTGAGGAGCTTTTAAGGTCATTTACAGATCTAAGCCTTTAGATGCTTAAAGAACCTTTGACAAACATTTTTAACAGCTCTTAAGAGACTTAGAGTGTTTGAAAGCCGAAACTTATAACTATCACAAAGAATCTTTGGTAGTAATTGTAGCTGCGTAAGGACCTCTACCAGATTTTAAAGGTCTTTAACATTTACGAGATCTCCAAGAGTCACCAGAGCGCTTTAAATGCTTTACAGTTTTTAAAACGCCTTTATTTTCAAGACTTGGGCTTCTAAGAGATGCCATGGGTCGTTAAGAGCTTTTACATGTATGTAAAAAAAGCAGTAATTTCAAAGAGATACTGAGATTCCCCAAAAGATTGTCTTGTCACTTACAAGAAGAGGGCAAATTAATATTTTAGAATTTCAGCCATAATTAGCAGGTGTCTTTTCCTATGCTAAATTAAAGCGAGAGTGGGAACTGCAAGGCCAAGGAGGTTTAGCCGTTACCAGCCCGATAAAGCCGATCTGGCCGGTTGATTTCCATTCCAATTAACAATGGGTTTACCAATTGTACGCGAACTACCCCAAGTTCGTAGCAAAGTGAGGCCACTTTCCGTTAAAAAGTAACATCAGAGAATCTCAAACAATTAATGCAGTGACCATGAACCAAAAATAATTAATACGTACGGGAATGAAAACAAACTATTCAAGTTTTGTTGGTATTTAATCTCTGACATAATTGAAAATTATGAAGCAGAACAGAAAGTTGCGTTTCTGTTGGAGTGCTTGATTTGATTAAATTACTGCATCAGTCAAATGTAAAAAGAGCATTTCAGGACCCCGGAAACTTCAACTGACCATTCCTGTCCTTCTTCCGGAATAGTATATTAGGTATTAATACGAGCAATAGTAAATTTTACCTCAGTACATCATTCCGCAATTATTTTATTAGAAAACCAATATGACCTGCGCCGTACGTAATAAACGCAACTCGACAGAATATAATCGAGATTATTCGCAAATGTTTCAAACGCATTAGACATTATAGCAAGGCTTTTACTAATTATATTCTGTTACCGTAGATCATTATACCAATTACCGTTTTGTTTAAAGTTAAAGGCGTCACGCTGTGGAAATAGCATACTTCATTTGAATATTATATTATTCGTACAAATCTGACAATTAACAACAAATGGAATTAGTACCATACCAGGTAAAGTATAAGGCGACATATAAGATTAGTTCCCTTCCATTCTTAATGTACTAATTAATTATCATTTCGGGTAATTCGCACTTAAAGCGGGCTGCGCTCACTTCCCGAAAGAAATATTGAGCCGCCTTTCTCCTCTAAAGTGTACGCACAATTGAAGGTAAACGAAAAGCAATGAATAATGGCTTTTCAGAACGTGTCGAAATTATTAAAGGGGTAAATGGAATCTTTTAAGTTGAAACTTCTGTAGCTTATTTAATATGGAAATCAGAAACAGTAGGAGACATTATTAAATATTGAGTACGATATGACTTACAAATTACTCTACCTTACAATTTTGGGGATGAATGAATGTCTAATAAATTATTCGTTGAACTGAAGAAACGATTACAATTTAATCAGAACGCCGGGAATTAAACATTCTTGTAGGAAAATCATTTCTGCTATTTTTGTAATCGACTGCTTTCAGTTCCATCCCTTTGTCGTTTCTTTTATTTAAATTTCCGTGGAGGATTGGGCGAGAAATTATCATTTTGTAATTAAGTGCAAAAATCGATTGCAGATTAGGTTACTACCTACTATTAGTATGTTACAAGGCAAATTCAATATTCAAGTTTGATCATCCATTAACGAAACCGGAAGAGGAAGCAGAAGTAAGACGTAAACGATCAGCGCGCCAAATGGTAACCTCGCACCATCCATTAGTTCCACCTTTACACGCACCTGCTACCATCCACCGCAATTCCATTTCCCTTTGATAAACTTTACTTACACTATGTAAATTTTACTTGAACTACCCTAAATCTGTCGATTTATCGCAATGTCAGCGGGCCTCTCTCAAATGATATGAATAATATACAAACTAATCTCTAAAAGAAGGGTATCTTTCAGAATAATCCCCAAAAACACGCGGCGCTTCTGTCCGATGTAGTGAAATGAAAGTTTTGTGATATGGGTACAAGAAGATTACTATAAGAAGAAAAAAAGGGACGTAGAAACTTCTGACATTCCAGTTAAAGTTATTTCGGATTTTAAGGTTAAGCTTTGCAAGCTCGCAAACTTCGGAGCACCTTAAACTGAAACTTTATAGAAATACAATTACAACTTCAAGAAAAGTAAAATTAGAGTCCAAATAACTAAATTATTTTCGGAGTAATATTTACTCAAAGTTTGTATTTATAGCTGCCATACGAGATATGTTAGAATCACTGAAGGGCTTCCTCAAGTTGAATTAAATTCGGCTAGCAAGCCTTATATGTAAGGAATTACGCATCCCAAGGCAAAGCTTGATAAATATCTTTTATAAGAGTTTTGGGTTCTAGCAGAGTATTAAGCATAAAGGGGTATATTTTATTTAAGTAAAATGGATGTACACCTTTTGATTATTTCAAAATTACAATGTGTATTTAAAGACCGTAAAATTTCATGTGTTAAGGGCGATTAGGTAAGTAACCTGCGTAGCTCAGATGAACTTACGTTAGAAGCTCTAACTTTGGCTACAAGGGTCCTGGGTTCGCATCCCAGGTAAAGGCATGGCTGTTTGTGATTGTATAGTGGGTTGAGTGAGGAAGAGTAGCAAACAGTTTTGCTTGGAAACGCTCATCAGAAACGTAGCACGTAGCTATGAGTTGTGCTAGAGTGTAAAGTCACCCCCCGACCCCGGTAGACTGAAGCAACCTACCCCATGTTTCGAAAGTGAGGGAAACCGCACTACCAAGATAAGATTATTTGATGTGGAAACCCCTTCATTAAACGGATCCCAGAGCTGGGCAGAATACTTTCAAAAAGTATTCGAATACTATACAAAGTATTCGAATACTTTGAAAAGTATTCGAATACAGTAAAAAGTATTCAAATACTTGTCACTCAAATACATTAAAAATTTAAAATAGTATACCAGATAAAATGCTTAATACTACTTAAAGTTATACTTTGTATGGAGTTAGCTTTTTTATATTTCTATTGTTATATACAAATTGAAGGGGAGTAAAAGCGTATTATTATTATTATATAGGAGGTACCTACCAGGACCTTTCTTAAACCAGTTTAATCCTTAAGAATACGTGTACCAGTTTTCAAAGCGATCGTACGTCGTGCACATGATACGTACGCCTTTCTGAAATAAATCCTAGCGATTTTGGAACAGATCCATTTTTGACCATCCGTTTGTCCGTGTGCATAATTGTTTAGAAACGTGCGATCGCTTTGAAAATTGGTACATATGGTCTTAAGGATATAAGAAAGGTCCCTATTGTTTTTAAATTACGTAGACTATCGAGTTCGGTATTCAGATGTATCGGATTTTTATATTTGATTTTGTGACAATGGAAACTTTCTCTAAACATTTCTAAATTGTTCTCAAATATTTGAATAACTTAGTACTGCCTTTTTTTGAGGCCGGAAAAAAAATTGTCTGAGGTCGACCGGGAAAAAACATTTTCTTATAGAATGGTGGCCTGAAGAATCCACAATTTCAATCAGTTCCAAGATTGGGCCACTAGAATGAAAGTTACAGCCCTTTGAATTTTTTTTCGAAATTTGTTTTTTGTCCATAATTTTTTATTGAGAGGTCTAATCGAAAACGTACGAATTGTTTTGGATTCTACGCACCAAAATTAATAAGAAAAAGTGTTTTCCCGAGAAATTTTGGTGCAGTCGATTTTTGGCAAAAAGGAAGGTTATACACTGCCTTTTTTTGAGGAGCAAAAAAAAATTGTCTCAGATCGACCCGGAAAAAAAATTTTCTTATAGAATGTGGCCTGTAGAATCCATAATTTTAAACAGTTCCAAGATTGGTCTACTAGTTCAAAAGTTACGGCCCTTTGAATTTTATTTCGAATTTGGTTTCTAGTCTATAACTTTTGATTGAGAAGTCTGATCGAAAAAGAACGAATTGTTTTGGATTCTACGCACCAAAATTAATAAGAAAAAGTGTTTTCCCGAGAAATTTTGGTGCAGTCCATTTTTGGCAAAAAAAAACAAAAATTTGTCTCAGATCGACCCGGAAAAATAATTTTCTTATAGAATGTGGCCTGTAGAATCCACAATTTCCAACAGTTCCGAGATTGGGCTACTAGTTCAAAAGTTACGGCCCTTTGAATTTTATTTGGAAATTGGTTTCTATAATATCGTTTGTTAAAAGCGAAATTATTGTAACGTAATTGAGAATGGGAAACGGTAACGGAAATTTACCGTTGGTTAAGCAGTGTATATGGACTGTTACGAACATCACATGTCGCTATTTCAATCCCATAAGCGTGGATGATGTCCATTCGTCTCAAATGTGAGCCCTTGCTGTAGTAAAATATTATGCTTCCGTAATAAATTTAATAAATTACATGAGCTTTGCTCCCCCTGAGATATTTTCCATGGGTTTAAGGATATTTTTAGAAATTCTTTATTACCTACTTTGGTCAGTTTGTCTTTACAAACGTACCGATCTGTACTCTACGTGGGCCTTCTTCTAAATCATTACAAAAAAAATGATGCCAAGAATAGTATGTGACGTTATCCCACAGCCCATAGTTTTGAAAATACAAGTTTTCATATTATTTATCATTGCCATTATCCTGAAATGGTTCAAGTGTTTTTCGTACGATTACAATGCTGTCCAATTACTACAACTACAATATTCAAGTTGGCTGAATTAATTATTATGAACATAACAATAAATTTTATTTCTTGCATTGTCTAAAATGTATCCGTATTATATTAATTAATAAAAGCAAATTCAAAAGATCTGTCTTTAAACAATGAGAAATTTACGAATTTCACGTTGTTCACCCGAAACTAAATCGGTAAACACTTAAATTTCAAGGTATTGACACTAATTGATAAAGAAACATATCAATTACAGGCAATTCGATAATTTTGTTCACAACGACTTGAGATCGCAATGCATACTTCACGTGTTTTTGCTTGCCTATTACTACATCTATATCTTGTGGAAGCCCTTGTACCAAGAGAAAAACTGGAAGTGTTCGATTTTTCCCCTCAACTAAGTACACTAACTTTCGAAGGTTTCTCCAAAAATTGTTCGCAACAGCTATCTAACTATGTCACGGATCTCTTGGATATGAAGCGATGGGCAGTAGAAAGTAAGTACTTACTGCCCTGTCCAGTGGCAATTATCATATACCTACGGTTTTAGTGCATGACGCGTCCGGAAAGTATCCAACGGCGAATGTGGGCGGCAACTCTTTCTCACTGGGATCTTTTGACCAGTGTATAAATATCGCTGGAGGTCCACCAGAAACTGTAATCTCCGGCAAATACTGCCTTGGTAAACTGTTTACGTTTTTGCAACCGAGTATGGTAAGTATCGGATTCTTGTCTAGTCCTCCATTTAGCCGACTTGAGTGTATACTAAATACCAAACCAACCAACCCTGCTGTCACTTGAAGTTGTATAGCTTTATTCTTTATGTTATGCTTAAGAACTTCATGCACTGAATGTTAGTCCTACCAACTCTCATTGGAATACGTTAGGAAGTTGTCCTAGTGGTTGGATGATACGGACGTTTTAGATCCATCCGTGAAGGTGAATATGTCTGGTTGGAATGCCACATACTTATCAAGAAAGATGTGATAGTTTTTCCCTAATATGAATAGCACAGTTTGTAATGTAAATATGATCAGTTGTTAGCACTAAGCTTTTAGGATCGACCTACCTTTGAGGATATCACCATTGGTATCTGCATACCAAGTGCGTGCACGGGCAAAGAATTTGCAAAGTATTATAAGAAGAGCAAAATGGTATCCGTATCGGAGGATTCTTGTCAAACTAAAAAAACTCATTTCCAATTAGACGTTGGAACCAAAATTGTTTTGTATGTATGGTTCCTATGCGATTAATGTTGAAAACAAATATTTGTAGAACTTTTTTTACTCTCTGGATTTTATGGGTAATATTCTCCACGATTTATGACATAGTAATTCAACATCTGAACAAGGGTTGGTAACTAAAGAAGTTTTAACGTTCATAACGATTCGTGATTGTTTTAGAGCCTTCGCATTGGTTATTGGTTTCCTTTTCCTGTTACACAAACGCCAAGAGGCTTTTTGATATAACCACAGACGAAACTGAGATCACCTGTTTACGTGGAATGCGGGTGTTAACGATGATATGGGTCATTGTAGCGCATCACCATATGCTTGCTTATACTTTGCCACAAAGGAATAACTACAAAGGGGAGGTAATTTCTAATAAGTAAGGTTTCTAAATTCCTTTTTCTTATTTTAGTTTTTCGCAACGCATATTACACAGGGTATAGTGGCCACTGGATCCGAGGCTTCGGTCAATACTTTCTTTTTGTTGAGCGGATTGACTTTGTCCTATGTTTTCATGAGAAAAACAGGCAAGCTAGGGAAGTTCAATCTATTGGCGTTTTACATTCACAGATACGTTAGATTGACACCAACGCTGGGTGTCATTATTCTTGTTTATGTCTTCTTATTGAAGCATATGGGATCCGGACCCTTGTGGTCCGAAATCGTTGGACGAGCATCTGGCGCTTGTGAGAGAAACTGGTGGAAAACCTTGCTGTATATTCAAAACTTTGATCACCCCGATGGCATAGTAAGTAGTTTAACAGGATCGCCTTAACCTAAGGAATGCTTGTAAAAAACAAAATTGACATTCCTACCTCGGTATCAAAAATTGTGCCGTTTATTAGAAAATGTTTGGAATCAAGTTAGCAACGGGAATTTCCAGCAACGTAACCCCAACCAGTATATACATTAATTATTCTTTGGAATCACCATTGTATATACACCAAAGCGGGCCCCGAAAAGTTAGCAACAAATGATGGTATGAAAAAATAACGTTGACACATGCAATAGCAATACTGCAAGTTGGATAAAATTTTCATCGATATCGATGTACAATTAATGGAAATGTTATTTTTCATGAGGAAACGGTTTTCCACACTTGGCACACATTTCGGGAATAATTCCCTCCAGGTTGGAAATATTTTTCAAATTTCAACTTTAACGTGTTGAAACATCAATTTTCAATGTTGTTTTTGTTATGATGTGTTGCCATGTAAATAGGTGATTTAATTCACATTGAAAGAAACGTTGAGCGTTGAGGTTGCTCAGAACGAATACCTAACGGGGCCTGTTCCCCTAAAATATTGCAGAACAGTGCCCCGTTAACCATATATTCGTCATGTGCAGCAATCCCTACTAACCTACTTCAGGTTTCGGTT
>NW_022170819.1:17399183-17530269 GCF_008802855.1 Photinus pyralis
ATTCGCCCCCAAGAAAACTCGCCCCCAAGTAAATTCGCCCCCGGACTATTCGCCCCGGTAAAAGATTCGCCCCGAAAATTCGCCCCCGGAATATTCGCCCCCAAGAAAACTCGCCCCCAAGTAAATTCGCCCCCGGACTATTCGCCTCCGTAAGATTCGCCCCAGAAAGATTCGCCCCGGAAAATTCGCCCCCGGCAAGTTCGTCCCCCGACAAATTCGCTCCTGGAAGATTCGCCCCCGGCGATTCCGCTCCCGTAGGATTCGCCCCATAAGATTTATTAATCCTCGGAGGTAACAGGGCCAGCAGTTCATAAAATGAATTTTGTTTAATTTTAATTTTTTTTGTAATAACTGTGTATACCTACATAAAGGGGGTAGAATAATAGCACTCAAATACCTGTTAACTAAAATATGAATAGGTAATTAAGATAAGGTTGAATAAAGTAAGGGTGATTTGCAAAGGATTTGACATCCAAAGGAAATAAATCCTGTATTCACAATGACTTAATGACTTCTATTATTTCAGACATGACATATGGAAAATCCACCTTAACTCTTGTATTACAAAAGAAGGTAATATATAATCTAATTTAAATGACATTTTTGATTGACTGAGTTGTTAGCTTCTTAATTTCTTCCTAACAGAACGTTTGATGGCTCGTTTGGTCATTGGTGGTGTATTTGTTTTGAAACTTTTTATGTTCCTACTTGTTATATTTTGGCGCGAATACGAACTTTGATTTTTGGTTAACGATTCTACGGCCTTTTTTTAACTTTCGGATCAATACTTGGCTTGAACACGGATTTTGAGTTTGGTATAAACTCGTGTGAAAAAATAGTTTTGAGTATTGAAGAAGATCGGTTTCACGTGGTGCTGGTAAGTTTTGTATTATTTTTTAATTAGGTAGTTAGATTTACTTAAAAAAAAGAATTTTGTGCACGATTTTCTAAGATTTTAAATATTACAATCCTAATAGACGAAGAGTTTATTTTATTGTAAATCAAACACAATATTTCACCTTTCGTAATACAAAAATCTGAAAATCAAACTGACAACAGCAAAAAAGGAACTCTTATGGCATCAGTAATAAAAACGTGTCTGTATTGTCATTTTTATACATAATAGTAGGACACAAAGTATATACTAAATTCATTGTCTTTTTAAGGTCTAAATTTTTGGTAAATGGTCAACGTTCAACATTTTTTGATCTCAAGTGGATACTTTGGACATTTTAAAACTTTTATGGCATTTGCACATTTTTTACAAAAATTCTCAAATTTAAGGCTGATCCGACGGGCTGAATTTGGAACGAGTACAAGAGTACCGTAGCAGACTAATTGCTACTTAACTAATAAATATATAAGCAAACTTTTTTTTATATTTTAAAGAAATGGGATGTTTCGAGTTAGATTTTTTTAGATTATTTTAATTATGATTTGATACTTCAGCAAACTTCATCAATGTTGGTGTTTTTCAACACAAATTTACATCAAATCTGGACCAATTTTCAAATGTAAGTCTAAAGAAAGAATCATCCTTTGTTTATACATTGATGCCAAAAACATTTCAATACATCCATAAGTAATTAGACTTCTTTGTAAACGCAATTTGTTGTAAAATGTATTGTAAACATACGGTTGACGTTGATCCGTTGAATCAGCCTTTTACAGGTGAGAGACGATTTTACTTGGGGGCGAATATTCCGGGGGCGAATATTCCGGGGGCGAATTTTCGAGGGCGAATTTACTTCTTCTCTTTTAGCTTCGTTAAGTAAAATCAACAATTTTTACAAATGTAAGGTGCGTTCCCTAACCGTAGGGGTAGGTTACCACAATATTTTATTATAGTTTGCCTTAAAATGAGGGAGTTGTTTTCCAATAAGATAAACATATATCTTCAATTGATTGTGCCCTTTCTATTAATAGTAGTAATAATACTCTCATTTGTACATTCTAAGTTTGTTTACTTGTCAAAGGACCGAAATTGAAACTATTTCGTTAATCAACCGTTTATAAAAGTTCTGAATATGTAATAAAGTGGTAGAAGTAAATGGAACCAACGTAAACATTTTTACAATTAAGTCAAATGCAAAGTATTCACGTGGGAACTATATACACAAATGTTCTTACTGTTGCCAACACAAGTCTTCAATTTTTAATTTTCTTCTTAGCAACTGTAACACACAGTAAGTTTCCCATTTCGATTTTGCAATTTTTTTCTAAAATTCCTACCCCAAGATCTGATTTAGATTTGATCGGTTATCTGAGGATAATGGAACATGAAAATAACACAAACAATGCTTCGGTTTTTGTAATTGGGGAACCAAATTAATGCACGCTCTAGAGGGTAAATACACGTACGGTATTTAAACTAATATTCAAATAAAAACAAGAAAAAAACAGATGCGCATTGTGGCTAAAAATTGCTATTGTTTTACATTTTACATATACGCAAACAGGATTTAAAAAAACTGCCTTGTTTTTGTATGCCATGTCACCGATGTGGTGCATTTTGCTATAATAATGCAGCATTAATCCAATACTCTGAAAATTGTTAGTAAAATCAATGTTAGTCTGTAGTTGTACGCAAATTGTAAACAAACAGTGCAAATATTATAGAATAAAGGATTACAAACGCACAGATAACATTTGCGCGGCTCTCCAACTTTAGTGTCCCCGAATCGGACGTCGTTACAAGAACATATAATACAATGCGGAATGAGAAAAGCGACCAAAGAACCTCAAAAGCCACCGCTGATCAAAGCTTCATTAATTACTAGGTTGGCCACCAAAATGAAATTCTTGCCGTGTATACTAACTAATTACTGGAGGTACAGTTGCAATATATACACTAGCATTACATAATTATTGCGTTTTGTAGACGTTCCAGGCCAGTAATTAGTACGGCAATAACTCCCTGCAAGAGCACGTTTTCCGATCCCTCCGATTTGTTGCACGGTAATTAAGTGAACTGCAACCGAATTTAAAGTGCAATTCGCTACGTCTGTAACTTTGAGTAATTAAACTCCTCATTAACTCGGAAATCTTAATTATATTGCGAATCGCCGCAAAATTTCGCTCCGCACAGGGATGTTTATTGCTACCAATTAAGCGGGTAAGTTTTTGGATTTGGTTAAACCTAAATTAACAATCATGTTTAATGCAGATTTCGTTTTAATTAAAAATAGGAAATTGTTGACTTAATGCAGTGATTGCGGATCGAGGTGCTGATTGGATTTTGTCGAGCTTCTTTTTCGAGGAGAATTGGAGGAAATTAAAAACGGATGTTTACGGCGAGGTGAGAATTGTCTAGTCGAAACACGTTCGTAGTCCGACGGTTTGATCGGCATAATAAGCGAGCTCTCTTGTTTAAATAGATTGCTTAATGTTGAACAACTCATCTACGGAATATTGTAGGTTACATTTTCGCCAAGGCTTTAAAAGGAAATCGACACGATAAAAACAAACAAAAAGTAGAATAGTGCTATAGATGTGAATGCGACATACACCAAAGATTTTTTCGTGGTTTTTATACTTCTAGTGATCGTACTTTTAAGTTCTACCATTTGGACAAAGTTGGAAACAATATTTTACATCAAAAACAAAGATTCAAAATAGATCACTCAGTCACGGACAAAAATTTTAGCAATTTGGATGACAATTCGGTCATCCAGAATTCTATACCATTTTCCCAAAATATTTTTTTTATAAAATCCTGCGCCTTTTATTTTTACTTGATTTGAATTTAAATTAAGGTCAGTTCATAAAGACTACGGTCACCATTTTAATCTAATCAGTTGAAATTTGCTAATGGAAATTTTATCATTAGAAAAACGATTTTGTAAAGGGAAATGTAATTTATTACCATGCTTCATATACATTTTTGCATCAATATTTCAGATTTTTGGTCATTTGGTGTGTTTTGCAAAAAAGTTATACAAAAAATTAAATGTTTAAAGCTATTTTTCAGAGAAATCTAGGAAAGGAGAAACTTTCTTGTAACTAGGTAACCGCAAATTTATTACAGGAGCTAGCTGTCGGCAAGAAACTTTATTAAAATTTCAAGTCCTACCTAAACAATATCTATTTAATGTGAAAGAAAGGGGGGGGGGGGAAAACCCCTTAAATGCAAAACCCTGTTGCACATTAACATTAACGCGATTAATAAGAAACCAGTTCGATTAGGATTTATAATAAACCACAGGAGGTTCGGCATTAATACAGACCGGATAATATAAATTAAGAACTTTCCCTTGAAGAAATACGATTTTTGGACATATTAAATTATTACAGGATGAATATACCACGCTAGAGTTACTATTAAAGAAGGATGAAGCTTAAGTGTTTAACAAAATGCATTTTTACCTTTAAGGACGCTTCTTTTATTTACTTTAAGTTATTTTATCCCGATATTAGGGTAGAATTTGTTGTACCCACTAACACACTAGATGGGATGTATAGCTGTGACATTTACCCCAAGAATTTACCTTTGAAATTATATTTATCGAAGCAAAGATATAATGTCGATGATATTTAAATAGAAAAGAGAACCACGCATCGAAAGAAGAAGAGAAAGTAATTGAAGGATAAAGAATTTATTTGAATAAAGTAGTATTAAAGATCAACAGAAGAAAAAAGACTAATTTGGTGAAGAATGGTACGAATAAGCACATTTTCGTGGTCGTAGATTTGTTTAGTAAACGTACGAATCTTTACCAAGTAACAGTATGTACAGGGTGGCCAAATAAAAAGGGCCGTTGTCAATATCTCAAAAACTGATACCAGAGCTTTCGGTTAAAAAAAGTATGTAATGAAAGTGGCCAATTTGCTTATTAAAATTATTTTCGAGTGTGTAAAATGACCACTACGGGACGCAACAGTCATGACTCATGACCAAGTATAAAATTTTAATTTTCTGATTTAGTGACGACCGCAAAATTACCAGGTATAAAAGCAAATAGGCTGTTAGTAGGTCAAATAAAGCTCCAAGTTTCCTAAAATTGGTTAAGCCAGATTTGAGAAATCAATAGTTATTAAAAACATTTGATTTCTCCCCACTATTTTATTTTACAAGATAGCTAGGAAAAAATAAAACAAAGTGATACTACTTTATGAGATAAAATCCGGCGAAAATTAAAATTTTATATTTGATGTTGACTGTTGCGCCCCGTAGTAGTTATTTTACACTCGAAAATAATTTCCAACAATTTCTCTTGGCCACTTTTATTTTATAATTTCCCCAGTCCCCATAATAATGCAACATTCAGTAACGAAAAATAATTGAATTTTCTGAATGTACACTTTTTATTAGACCTAAGTATTAGACTCGTTTGCTAGAGATTTTTTTTTTCTTTTCAATGACTTAACTTGTTACCGCTCTTATACAATCTTTTTGTGATAGATTAGGCGATGAAAACAATTTCATTGCTAATTTGGTTTTGTCTTCAAGACTTAATAAGAAACATACACGTTCATTTGCTTTATTTGGATTTATGTAGGATATCTAAATTAGTTCTAAATTAGTTTTTGTATGGAAAATTATCTTGTATAAGGGTACTAACGTGTTACGTCAACGAAAGAAGAAAAAATATAGCCCAGTAGAATAAAACCATCAAATTAGACGAACCGGATTTAAATCCTACAAAAGGTTTTATAGTTTTAATGGCTTCA
Organism: Photinus pyralis; assembly: GCF_008802855.1. Classification (NCBI taxonomy): domain Eukaryota; kingdom Metazoa; phylum Arthropoda; class Insecta; order Coleoptera; family Lampyridae; genus Photinus; species Photinus pyralis. The sequence goes on from NW_022170819.1 coordinate 17,404,854, forward strand.
TTTGTTGCCCAATATCATTATTCTAGGCTGGTAGGGGGTAAAAATGTACCCGCAAAAAGGGTATATTTGCGGTTTTACGATAATATCTTGTAAATGACTCACAATTTCAAAAACATGATCCCATTAATTGTTTTGGGGCATTAAATTCTGCAGTAGATAAAACTAGACGCATATTTTTTGCAGAAAATTATGGAAAGAAGAGATTGTGGAGCTGGTTTCTTGGAAATAAAAACGGGGCTAAGACCATACCTTGAAGTCATCTCCAGATTTCTCAAGCTATGTTCGCGGGCTGCTTCGGAGGTTGGTGGTAGGGATGGCAAGTTGAATTTGGACTTTACGAGGACTTTGGAAAACAGGTCAAATTTCCATGTATCGCCTGAGACATGATCACCACAATTATTAACAGAAATTACCTCAGGAGTAGTCTGTCGTTTGCTTCAGCGCATTTGACGCAAGTCTTCCGGGGAACCATCAAACACCACATTTGTCGCATTTTGGATCGGACGTTTCTAAAAAGTTATCGTGCACACGGGCAGACAGACGGAGAGAGAGACAGACAGCAATACAAAATTATACGATTTCGAGGACCGTTAATAAAATATCTTGTGTTCGGGCATGTAAATGTTATGTTATTCAAATTAAGCTAATATTGCACTTCTACTAATAAACTGTATCAAATATATGCAAAATTATTCTATAATTATCATTTAATTGAAAATCACAAATTGATTCGACTAATTTAAATATCAATCTCATTATCTCAAATCGAATAATTGGACAATTGCGGTCCAATCAATGTCATTAATGCGGCACTCATATACGTACCCTGGAATACTGATTAATATAATGCAAGCCGAGAGCTCTTCGGGTAGAAACATAATAAAAAACAGATTTAAGTTATTCCTGTAAACGAACCGAAAAACCTCGCGAAGCATTAAAGGCTCACCTCTTAATGGATCGGCCCCAGGCAAACACATTAATGTCATAAAATCCTTTAAGGATGAAAAATAATTGATGGTTTTCGACGGAAAACTATTGAAATAGGGTGAGGTAGATTTCGTCGATCAATCTATCAAAGGCCTGTACCATCTCCGACGTCGTGCAATTCCGCAAAATGGGATTACTTGTAATTTTAGAACTGGACGTATAAACAGAAGGAAAAGGTAAACACTAACGACGGTGAGCTTTCCCGCCTGAAAACATAATTTTTATTTATATTTGCTGGAATTTTTTGCAATAAAGGAAGTTGTTGTGTATTTTTGAAGGGAAAACCAAAGCCGCTTTCGCATTATGCTGTTAACAGCAGCAAAAACAGCACTCAGGGGGATGGGACATTGTTATCCTGCTCCAGAGGTTCCAACTTATTTTACGCGTGCACGGCACTTTATTGCCTAATACTTTCAACGCGCGTAAATTATTAGCGACATCTAGGAGACACCTAAACAATAATAATTAATCCAAGAAGTAGCGGCAAAATGCGGAATGTTACCCGGCTCTACCGGAGTGATTTATCCTAAACTACTGTTGCATTAATTGTGGCATTAGTCACTGTTGGAACTTTCTGAATTCTGATATTAAATTCAGGTGTATCTCGGCGACTACATTTAACAGTTCTCTGAAGCTAAATTATGCTTGTGGTAAGTGACAATTACTAATATGTAAGCGTACGCGTTTGTAATTATTATCTCGCAGGGTAAGAATGTGAGATTAGAATATATATGTGAATTACTGGCACTGCAATCTCGTTACACACGAAATTCGTCGTGTAATTACGCGATCGACACGTTCTAGTACTCTGTGCTTAATGAGATCATTAATTTCGTGATTTATGTATCGTATATCCTTTGGCGAGGGTTGTAAGACAGTTTGGAAACCCAAATTAGAACAGCACCTTTTCTTCAACGGTAGCAATGTGTATCTGTTAGTGTAGAGCTGTTATCCAACACCATCTATTCAAAAATTAGAAGATATTTCTGGTAAAAAATCTTGTTTTTGACCAGATTTAATTGAAGAATTATAAAAAAGCTTTTATGTTGACAATTGTGTCACGGGTTTTAATTCAATTGAAGAATGTTCTGAATTCATTACGCAGTCAGAAGCTATCATGGATAGAGGAAAGTTTGACCTACGAGGCTGGGAGACACCATTCTCAATAAAAAAAGACCCCTCCAATAAAGAGTTCCTATCGCCTGTGTTAGGGTTAAAATGGGACCGTTATCAAGATATCCTAGAACTTTCATTTGACTGGTTTAAGAATTTAAATTTGGAAAACATAACTAAAAGAACGATTCTGTCGTTTTCCAATAAAATTTTTGACCCGATTGAAGTTTCTGCTACAACTTCTATTTTTGCAAAAGTTTTACTGAAAAAAAGATGATCTATTAAATTATTGTGGGATATGGAAGTACCAACAGATATAAAAAATGAGTTTTTAAACTGAGTCAAAGATTTAAACCTGTTGATTAACCTTAAAAAATTCCGAAATGGCTACTCAATTTTACTGATAATGTTTACAATACTTGGAGCATTCACTTTTTCTGGGATGCAAGTGCTTACGCTTATTCTGCTATGATATTTTTGAGATCAGAAGCCCATTCGGAAGTCAATATTCAATTGATCCAAGCAAAAACCAGAGTTGCACCCCTAAAGCAAATGAGCTTTCCTAGATTAGAGAGATAGTGGCTGCTACAATGGAAGCCATATTACTTTCTAGTTTCTACTGATTTAGAAAACTTGGATTTCCGTAATCCTCCCGTGTTCTGCTGTTCAGCTTCCAGTACTGTGTTGTTTTGGTTACGAAGGGAAGACCAATGGAAAACTTTTGTATGAAACCGAGTATAAGAAACAAAATTGACAGATGGAATTTTGTCCCCAAAGAGTGCAATCTTTCGAATGGTTGCTCTGCAAAGAAAATTGCTGGAGTCAAAATGGTGGGATGGTCCTTTCTGACTGTATACCATTGCATTGCAGAAGAAAGAAAGAAACATGCATCGTAAACTGCAACAAGATTTCTGATTAGGGTATGGATCAGAAGATTTACATTGAATTGCAAAAAACCTACAAGTGGTAACACTAATATCGTAAAATCCAAACATGCACTTAGAAGTATCTGAGATTTAAAATGCAGAAAAGCGTGTTGTCAGAGTGATACAAGAGGTATCTTTTTCTAATTTACAAGATCAAATTCTACAATCTCTTAAAACAAAAATCGTAGAAAGAGAAGATACAAAAAACTTTAGATCACCTATGATTCGTTTAGTCAATCACCCTGTATAGTCGCTCGATATTGTTTTAAAAGATATTCAAAATTCTAACTTTTCAGATATTGATCAAGTAGATTCTTCATTTCTTAATGGCCGTTTGAGATAGGTATATAGATTGAAATTAAAAACTGATCTAAAGAACAGATTTAGATCTGAATATCTTGGTCAACTAAATTTAAAGAGAAAATTTAAAGAAACACGCCCTATTAAAAAAGAAGATATAATACTGATTGGATCTAACACGAGCAAAATGGATTAGCTATTAGATCTAGTATTAGAAGCCTATCCTGGAAAGAATAACCACATTCGAGTAGTGAAATTGAAAACAACCAATGGCACTATTGTCAGACCTACACAAAAATTATTTTCTATTGAACATACCACAAAATAGAAATAAATTCAATTAAAGAGCTAAGAGAGTGACAAGCTTCTAATTATCACACATATTTAAATTAATTTGTAATTATTCATAACAATCTACAGATTGAAGAGTTAACAATTTTAAAATCAATTTCCGCACGCCAGAAAAGTTACAACTTCTTTCCTTGGCGAAGTTCCTTAATAATGTTTATTATAATATATCTCTCAAAAGTTTCTTTTTTGTTTACGAGTGACATTAATTTAATATTGTTTCGCCCGTGTGACCAACAGCTGGTTTATGGTTCAGCCGTCGAGATTAAAGAAATTCCGCAGAAGTTACGAGGTAAATCAACTTAATTGTCTCCGTAAATAACTTTCCGGAATTAAAGCAGAGAAATTTTTTGTAATTAACCTCGGAATGAAATTAAATTTTCAGCTTAGGTACTCATTGTCCATTTTCTTTGGAAATAAAACATTTAACGCAAACGAATTCCGTAAATTAGATTTAGGGGTTGCAAAAATTTCATTTAATAATATTGTCAAGCATAAATATTTATAAGGAAAACACAAAAATTCACGTTTTCAATGCCGGAGTTTAATTAAAATCTTTATTTACATATACACTTACATTTTATAATTGGGGAGGAGTGACGTCAGCGTAGAGGTTAATAATTAAAGCGAGTTAAAATTTCAATGACGCCGATAAAAGTTGAAATAAGTTGTAAGTTTACATAAACTTTGGTATTCATTTAGTTTAAAAGGTAAATATCGTTTCAGGAGCGGAGTGCCCCCGAAAACTCATTGGAATTAATCAATGCTGCGGCTTTATCAAACCGACTGTAAAGGCAGAATGAATTCATGAGGTTTAATTTTAACTCAACAATACGCTATTTTGTTTCGTAAAGGGTTTGTTAGATTAGATAAAACGTTTCTAAAACAAGTCAAAGTTTTCGCCTAAATTTCGGGCGACGTCGCCGTCGCCGTGTCTGTTAAGCGTAGGCGACTAATTATTTACGGTTCACTTTGCAAACAGGCAACAGATTGTTAGCAAGCTTTTAATATACACGAAGCGCGAAGTTCCAGAATTTTGTACGATCTCGATCGATCCAACCTTTTTTTTTAACTTGCTTGTAAGTATGTTGTTCCGCAATCAGGTTTGGGGGAACAATACACTGTTAAAGCACCACATGAGCATTATCTGGAACTTTGTGCAGACACAAAGAGCGCCCCCGTAACTTTCCCTTTAAAGTCTTTCATTTTGTGGTTACCTCAAAACAAAACACACACGCGACTTTGGTGTACGTTCAAATACCCTGCGGGAAACGTCGTTTATTCCTGGTATGATAAACTCAAACTTTTGTCAATTCGGTTTCCTTTACAGTAATGAATTAATTAACTCGGTCTAACAAATCCTCAGAGTCTTTGTCTTGTCTGTATATTTATTTTGCAAGCACAATCTTCCGCTTTCACTATGTGAAGAAGCCGAGAAACAACAGTCTATTGTCTGAAATGAACTGTAATGTGTGTAAGTATGCTGAATTCCATCCTCGGCAACTTATGTAATAGTCGAAGTCCAGTACATTTAGTTCGAATGTGGTTTGTTCAAGTTGTACGCACAATGGTACAAGTCCAGTATAAGAATTTAGTATTAAGAAATTATTTGTTACAAAATTATAAGCAAGTCATTTTTAATGTTTTTTTTTAACTGGTAGCTACTGAAATGAGGCGAAGACTGAAGAGCCAACTTGAACAATAAATGTATAGGTTGCTTTTCAGTGTTCAGAGTGTTCTTGTCTCCAAACGTAATTTCATTTTTCCAGAAAATCGAAAAAAAAACGAAAAATGTCTACCCTTACACCCTGCGTAGGTGGTCAAAGCTGTTGATTAAAATAAATTACTTTCTTCAAGCTAAAGCTATTGCCCAAGCTGGCCTACGATTTTTGATTACCCTCAACGGAAGTAAGGCCGGAGATACTTTAGATAAACTGTAATTTGATCTGTTTTCCAAAGCCCTGGAACCCCCGAATATTTAATTACGGTTTGAGGATACTAGAGAATTATAACATTCCTCTAAGCCGTTACTTCAGATACATTATGATTATGCGTTTTAAGAATAAACTGATAAATTACTGGGAACAAATCTCTTGCGAGATGGTAGCATAATCCTACCCGTCACAAAAACTTTCATAAATTTGTGAAACTACGATCTAGTGGTTGTACTAAATAAGCATTATGGAGTAAATTGATTTTTAAAGGAAGGAAGGGGGAAGGATGGGGGGGAAGGAATGGGCCCACCACCACCCCTGCTTGTCTTGGTCAAGCAGTCCACTTTCGGGATAGGAAGTCACTTGGCAAGGTTGCACGTTGTGTGGGAAATGACAAGTAAAAACTTCTAAGGTCCTAAAGTCCAAGATGGCAGGATTAGGATCGTAACTAAAGATTAATTAATTGAGAAATAAAATGGAGGTGGGGCGTTGGCCATTCGCAAGTGGCTCAAGTGGTCCCACTGAACCCCCGAATATTCACTTACCGTTTAATGCTACCAGAGATTTATAGCATTCCTCCAAGCCATTGCTTTAGATACGTAAGACGTTTTATGAATAAACTGATAAATAACTGGGAACAAAACTCTTTCCAGATGGTAACATAACCCTTAAGCTTGAATAAACTAAACCCGGATCAACGATTTAGAGGATTGCCATACATGTTCCGGCCTAGTAGAGTTTCCTCACTAAACACCAGAACTAGTACGATAGTGCGCGTTTCCCGACACGCTTGTGGACGCTTTATTAGAAGGCGATTATTTTATGTGCAGAGTTAGATAATTATAGAGAGAAACAGGTGCGCACCTGTACATCAGAACAAGATTTCTGTATATAGTCAAGAGTAAATAGAACCGGATAATTAAACATCTGAGTAGAACAATTTTAAACAGATCATTTACCTAACATGACTTTTCAACTGGTTAGAGTAGGTAAATACTCTCAGTACATTATACGAGTATGCAACATCGATTGGAGATATTGTAAAAAAAGAAAGATCCTACCTTTATAAGGCTGCCCTTCTGGAATCTAGAACAAAGAAAAAATTGCGTTAGGGCGATGAAAGAATTAAGTTCATTTAAGAATCCTTAAAATAGTTTGATTAAACTCAATGCGCCTTACCAGGCTTGCTTTAGGTATATGTTATCTTATGAAAATGCATGTCCACTGGAAGGGACCTAACATGAATTCTGATTGTCAAAAGGCCATCAGTAATTCAATTACTGTGATTACTACACTTATGTTCTAATTGAAGTGAAAAAAAAACATACCCTTAGCCTTATGGATGTCTGCAAGAAACGCAGCAATGACTGCACACCGTGAAGAGGTCAGGATTCCTCTGTAACCCAAACCTGAAAATTGAAATATTATAAATTACCAAAGGCTTCTAATATAATAATGCGGATAATTTGTAATTTCCGCGTAAAGTGACATTAGAAATTAATTTTCCGCATTCGATAGACAAATACTTTTTAAAAAATCTTAAAAATTTTTTAATTAAGGCCAACAAATTGCAAAGTCATGTACGTCTATTACAATTTTCTGAAAAAATGCTAATATTTTACGTTACGTTACGTCAACCTACATGAAGTTGTTCTCCCAAAAGCAATATTCAAAACCCTTTAAGTTGTGACCGTTTTGTGCTGAGTTGTGGGGTTATTCTCACGTTTCGTATGTCAATATTAACGAAGAATTTTTTATATGGGTGTTAAAGCACAGATTAACCCAAATGAGCACAATTCTGGTACAACTTTAATTCCTTGTGGGTAAGATCTATAGGTGACATATGATGAAAAAATGAACAATGGTTTTTTACATTAAAGGCTGTCACTTACCTAGGTCGATTGAACCTTGACACTTTTCGCCAGTGTCGGACTTGTTTGGAAATCAAGGGACGTGAGACCTTTGAATGCCTTGTAGTTACCTCATCACAGGTGCTGCAAACGATCGAAGAGGTTAGTTCGTCCATCAAAATGAAGAAATACATTCAATGAGCTTTGGGAACATTTTAGAGTCAACTTACATAAATAATTAATAGACAGTTATATATAGAAGAAACAATTTATGAGACTCAATTAACCGTCTTTGATAAAGGGGGTCGTACAGGGTGGCGCTGTGGTATTCCAGGGGAATTTTTGAGGACAACAAGAGACAAGGGAAAAAGAGGACAAAGAGGACCAATTGAATTTATACATAAAACAGATGCATGATACCTTTGGTGGAAACAAATGCCAAATTTAAACAAGGGTGGAATTCATAGATATTGCCTGAGTTACATTTATACTTTACTCATACTTAGCGTGTACTTAGTAATCTTCAAAGATATAATTGCTAAGGTGACATGACATTATTGCTATAGTAACACGCGAAATACGAACAGTTAAGCAGGAATACCAGCAGTAAATATAAGTTCCACTTAAAATAAATTAAGTGTGCACTTAGTAAAGAATAAGTCTAATATCTATAAATTCCACGCTTACACGGTTTTAAAGAGTCAATTTTAGTCCATAGTATTGCCAGCAATTTAGAGAAGAAAGTATCCCAAAAGGTGACTAAAGATAATGTAACGATTTCCGCTCAATTGTTAAAGAGTTTACAAGGATTTGATGATGCAGAAAAGGTATAGGATCAAAATTATGATATAACGGTAGAGTGGGGAATGCAATCCCGCAGCAAAATCTCAATCCCGGTATTTGCAGGATTGTTAGATGTTCATCCCGCGGGATCCCGGTATTTGCGGGATCCCGCAAAACTTTAAATAAATTTGCAAATAAGCAATTCTGTGCGGTTAACTTCTGTATTAAAATAAATCGCTAATTATCACAATATTTAACAAAAAAGTACCTTCAGCCTAACTTAAAACTCAAAAAAAGGTGAACTTCTAAAGTGCCTCAGAAATTGAATTTTCTTTCGAAATTGGTTTCTAGTCCATAACTTTTGATTGAGAAGTCTGATCGAAAAAGTACGAATTGTTTTGGATTCTACGCACAAAAATTAATAAGAAAAAGTGTTTTCCCGAGAAATTTTGGTGCAGTCGATTTTTGGTAAAAAAGGAAGGTTGTACACTGCCTTTTTTGAGCCCCGAAAAAAAAATTGTCTCAGATCGACCCGGAAAAAAATTTTCTTATAGAATGTGGCCTGATGTAGAATCCATAATTTCAAACAGTTCCAAGATTGGGCTACTAGTTCAAAAGTTACAGCCCTTTGAGTTTTCTTTCGAAATTGGTTTCTAGTCCATAACTTTTGATTGAGAAGTCTGATCGAAAAAGTACCAATTGTTTTGGAGCGTAGTGCCACCCTGTATATATAACGCACGGGAAATGTAGGCGTAATGGACACGGGAGCAGAAGTGTCATTCATTTCTTAAGATGTTGTTACCACTAATTTGGGGACAGTTTTAGTAGCGACAGGGGCGAAAGTTTTATTAATTTTCCATGATTTTTAGATACAGTGATATTTATTAAGAAGTAAACATAGGGATTTACGTGTGTTTTCCTCTATGTCTACTTTTTAAAGACAAAATCGCATCTCAAGAGTGCCTAATTTTATGCATCCAAAATAACTTTTTAAAACAAATAAACTTCTGGCTGTCATATTCATTAGTTTCAATATTGTTGTTTTGGCTTAACAGAAAACCAATCTTTTACGCTCCTTAAACTCTTTCCGGCACAACACCAATTGACAATATCAACTTCCTCTTCAATTGAATACATCGCACACGAACGAAAATAAAAACACGGAACCAAAGCAACAATATTTAAATTAATTTATGTAACAGCCAGATCTTTATTCGTTTTAAGAAGTTATTTTGGTTGTATAAAATTAGGCCCCTTCATAAGATATTTTGTCATTTAAACAATAAAGATAAATCCCTGTGTCTACTTCTTAATAAATAGCACTGTATAAAGTGCAGGGGAAAGGTAAGTACCCTTAGTAGGTACAGAAGCGGAAGCTTTATTTTTTACTATAAAAGACGTTGGAGGAAAGTCGGGATTTCTTTAGTGGACACAGTAAAGGTAGTCTTATTAATTTAAAGAGCCTGTTTTAGCGAACAGTAATAGATGTTTCAATTTCAAGAGCAGAAGAATCGTTAATATACGAGGATTTTATTATAAAGAATTTTTTCAAATATGGATCGTGTGACAGCTACGCCTCGCAAAATATCTTTCTCCTATTTTCTTTTTGATAGATGGATGAACATAAGTAAGAAACTGCGCCGAGGTTACAATGTGACACACAAATCGTCGGTGGCGAGGCACAAATTAACAAATGAGGAAAATTTAGGTGCAAATTTTCAAACACATCTAGGATGGGAAAGTGTTTTATGTTTATGTTTAGGTTAGGGCGCGAGTAAATTAGTAATCTTACTATTATGTTTTTAAAGGCAAGGAGTCTACGATTAGTTGATGAGTAACAGGGTATAGGTGATTCAAATCTGCTCACATTAAAAGCAGTGACGTACTCACCTTGTTCAGCGCTGACCGTAGAGATTTTCATCAGGTTCGGATCGGAGTAGGCGTTAATCAGGTGTGGGGCCCCTCACATGAGTTGATTATGGTGGATGTTGGCCAGTAGATGCTGAATGGGGGATGTCTTGAAGTGACGACGCCTGTGAACAATTCAGAAAGTTAGTAGGAACGGCGAAGTACAATCTCAAGATGTGTTTGTTTATTGATCAACTAATTTCATGAGATGATTAATAAATCTTGTTCCATTAAGACTACGTACCAGGAGTAGCAAAAATGTCTTCCATTCCGCAACCGTAGATAATGCTAACGTTGTGGAATTCGGCACCGGATGCACTCTAGATAATAGACATCAGATTTTGTGTAAAGACATTGGCATACTCACATCGATTGTTTAGATCAGGTTTGACCATTGCACTGTCGGGTTGTCAATCTTATCTGTGTGAGAAATGTGAAGCTGAGGAGCGAAGATGAATTAGTTGAACAAAAATGGAGGTGGGGCGTTAGTCATTCGCAAGTGACTGAAATAGTCCCACTTTCTGTTTGATGCTACCAGGGAATTATACGAGTAAGATACCTCTATGCCATTACTTCAGATACATGATACGTTTTAAGAATAAACTTACTGGGAACAAAACTCTTGCGAGATGGTAGCACAATCCTATCCGTCACAAAAACCTTTACAACATCATAAATTTGTGAAACTACGATCTCGTGGTTGTACTAAATAAGCATTATGGAGTAAATTGATTTTTAAAGGAAGGAAGGGGGAAGGATGGGGGGGAAGGAATGGGCCCACCACCACCCCTGCTTGTCTTGGTCAAGCAGTCCACTTTCGGGATAGGAAGTCAGTTGGCAAGGTGGCACTTGCGTGAAATGGAAAAACTTTTAAGGTTACAGTATGTGGCGCCTGCGCCATGAGCAAGGCTAAAAGTCCAATATGGCAGGATTAGAATCGTAACTAAAGATTAATTAATTGAAAAAAAAATGGAGGTGGGGCGTTGGCCATTCGCAAGTGGCTCAATTGGTCCCACTGAACCCCCGAATATTCACTTACCGTTTGATGCTACCAGAGATTTATAGCATTCCCCCAAAACCATTGCTTTAGAAAACGTAAGAAGTTGTATGAATAAACTGATAAAAGACTGGGAACAAAACTCTTGCCAGATGGTAACATAACCCTTAAGCATGAATAAACTAAACCCGGATCAACGATTTAGAGGATTGCCATACATCTTCCGTTCTAGTAGAATTTCCTCACTAAACACCAGCACTAGTACGATAGCGCGCGTTTCCCGACTCGGTTTTGGACGCTTTATTAGAAGGTGATTATTTTATGTGCAGAGATAGATAATTATAGAGAGAGAAACAGGTGTGTACCTGTATAGCAGAATAAGATTTCTGTATATAGTCAAGATTAAATAGAACCGGATAATTAAACGTCAGAGTAGAATAATTTTAAACAGATCATTTACCTAACATGAGTTTTCAACTGGATAGAGTAGGTAAATACTCTCAGTACATTATACGAGTATGCAACATCGATTGGAGACATTGTAAAAAAAGAAAGATCCTACCTTTATAAGGCTGCCCTTCTGGAATCTAGAACAAAGAAAAAATTGCGTTAGGGAGATGAAAGAATTAAGTTCAAATACTCAAAATAGTTTGCTTAATCCCAATACGGCTTACCAGGCCTGTTTTATATGTTATCTTATGTCCACTGGAAGAGACCTTTCTGATTTGTCAAGAGGCCATTGGTAATGCAAGTACTGTGATTACTTAACGTATATGTTCTAGTTGAAGTGAAAACATACCCTTAGCCTTATCAATGCGGCCTTGCCTGGATGAAACACAGCAAGGACGGACACCGTAAGAAGTGAGGGTACCTCACATCTGAAAATTAAAACGTTACAAATTAGCAAAGGTTTATAATGCCACAGTGTCATAAAACAATATTGTACATTTTCTACACTCTACAGATAAATATTGTTTGAAAAATCTTAAAAAATGTATAATTAAGAGTTCCAAAATAATGTACGGGCTTATTAGAATTTTCTGGAGAAAAATACTTCACATGGTTCGTGTGTCAATATTAACAGAGATGTTGCATTATATGTCTGGGAGTTGAAGTATACAAAACCCAAATAACACAATTCAAATGCAAGTTTAATTCGTGATGGGTAAGACCTATTCTTAGCAATAATAGATTGTTACCTCAAAATGTTGTATCTGCGCTAATATTGACGCAAAAAACATGAGAGTTCGTCCCACTGTAACCCCAAATTCAAAGTTCTTACAAAAGAAAACAAATGAGTAAGGAAAAACAATTGAAATTGTTTAAATAGCAATGTATCCTCTCATTTGATAAAGATTTTTTTATCTTTCCCTTGACGTAACATGTACATACATTGCTATTCAAACAAATTCAATTGTTTTTCGTTATTCGTCTGTTTTATGAAATAAAAAAGCAACTGAATGCTGCCTTATTATGGGAACCAAAAATTAAAAAAAAACTTTTATATAGAGAAATTTTGGATACAGTCGTTATTTGCTGAGAGATATACTATACTCCATACATAATGGGCACCCTGTATACAATCATTGAATAAAGAATCTGAATTTATTATTTAATGATACAATATCATTAATGTCACAAAAACATATGGACTGTAAATATTTCACGTTTTCACGTATGTTATATTATACGCGTATAAAAAATCTCGTGAAATTTCATTTAGAACATCTGAGATATTGTTGTGGTTTTTGATTGTGTTAATAGTGTGCTTGAATTTCATTTGTTGGAAGTGTCCATATTTTTTTGTCTTTCTCGTACAAAGGAATTTATATTTTCCGAGATATTTTCCATTGTTTCAATGATATTTATTGTTTAGAGTTTTTCTTATACAGGGTGGTGACTTGCGTAACGCATCATAGGGATTGCAATGTAAAATTCATAACATGCGATTATTGGCTCCCCAAATTATTTTAGAGTAAAAATGTATTAAGGTTTTTTGTAGGAAAAAATTTTTTACGTCAATAAACCGTATTAGTTTTCAATTTTTTGCATAATAAAGACGGAAAATTGGAAAAATAAAACCCCCATCTTTTTCAATAATCTGTGATGCCATGGAATTTTATAATGCAAAAACTACGCCAATATCAGTCATGCCATGGAATGTCTGCTATAAAACAAATCAAATTCTATTAAAAAGTATTATATTTAGACCAGCGATTTCAACATAAAGAAAGAGCAAATTACTAAAAACGGTTTCCTAATATAACAATTTACAATAAATGTTCGAATAAGTCACCATTAACTGCAAGACAGTAACCAAGTCGATCATAAAATCCATTTCGAACTGACTGCTGCTAATTGATAACTGGATATCTTTTTGATTTAGAAAATTCCATGGCATCGCAGATAATTGAAAAAGATGGGGGTTGTATTTTTCCAATTTTCCGTCTTTATTATGCAAAAAATTGAAAACTAATACGGTTTATTGACGTAAATTTTTTTCTACAAAAAACCTTAATACATTTTTGCTCTAAAATAATTTGGGGAGCCAATAATCGCATGTTATGAATTTTACATTAAAATCCCTATGATGCGTTACGTAAGTCACCACCCTGTATATATGCAAATATGCATAGGGATGTAAATCTTAGGAATAAATTAGTGAATTAGTAAAATGGGGCACGTAATCGAAAAAAAATAAAACGTAGTGAGAGGTTTACCTCATGCGCGTATGGGGTTTTGATCACTCGGAGAGAACTATGAGACTAGTATGGAAGTGATTAAAAAAACAATTTAAGGTCGTGAAGCGAATTTTTCATTACAGAATAACTTACCTAGTTCGATTGAACCTTGACAGTTTTCACCGTAGTTGGGGTAGACTGGAAATCAGGTGAGATCCTCGAATGGCTGGTAGTAAGTCCGTCACGAACACTGCGAACAATCAAGGAGGTTAGTGCGTCCGACGAAGAGTAGCAGAAGTTTGTATTTAAATATGAAAATTTTGATTGAAAGGGACTGCGACAGCTAGTAAATCTTCAAAGAGACCGAGAAATAAATTCAGTGAGTTGTATAAACACTTTAGAGGCAACTATCATAAATTCTAGGTCGTTACACAGTGTCTCAATCTGAATATCTCGCGAAACAGAGGAATTGGAAAAACACCGTTTGGAATAACTATCATAGAGGTTGTGGTAACCTGTACCAACATAATTTTGTGACGGAGTGAGCCATCCCTTAAGCGCCCCCACACCGACTCTCAAATTACAAATGGCACCACCCCCTTTGTCGTACCTTTCAAAATGCATTCCATTTTGTTGTAAACAAAAGTATAATTTATTTTCAAATGCTATTTTAATATTCTCAAACACTGGTCTTGGAATAGATCTGCATTCTGTAATAATGCGTTGCCGAAAATCTTCTATTGATGCAGGTTGTGTTTTAAAGACAACAGTTTTCAAGTGTCCTCAGATAAAAAAAATCAAGATGTGTTAGATTCGTAGATGAATTATACAACTCAATGAAATCTTTAATTTAAGGTATGACAACGGGGGTGGTGTCATTTGAAATTTGAAAGTTGAGGTGAAGGTCGCTTAGAGGTGAATGAAGTTATGGTAAAAGTAGAGATAGCTTTAGTAGACACAAGAGCGGAAGTTTAACGAGCTTCCAATGGTTTTTATAAAAATGTAAAATGTATGGGAAAAGTAGGGGTCGTTCTGAAGATAAGCAACGGTTTTATAGGGATAGAGTTAGAGCGAAAATGTTATTAATTTGCCAAGATTTTAATATATAAAAAATGTAGGGGAAAGCTATACTGGATACGGAGCGGAAGTTTAATTAATTTACCATGGAATTATTATTAAAAATGTTGGGAAAAATTAGGGATAGCTTTAGTGGACACGGGTTCGAAAGTAATTACTGTCTGGGAATTTCATAAAGTAATAATTTTTAGTATAAAGGTAGGATAGGAGATGTTTCAAATTTCTCTGAGGATTTTAGTTTTGTTGGATAAAGGAGCAAAAGATTCATTAGTTTCATACGACGAAGAATTTATGAAAAAAACAGAGATAGCATTTGTGGATACAAAAGCGAAAGAAAGGTTAAACAGTTTTTGAGGATTCTGTCACAAAAAAACTTAGCTTTTGCAGATCGAGGAGCCGCAGATTCATTCTCAATAAAGAATTGGGGCGCAAAATTGGGATTGCTTTAGTGGATACGCGAGCGGACGTTTAGAATGTAAGGGAACAAAAGGGGTAGCTTTTGTAGACGACAAAGTGAAAACTTAATTAAAAGTCCCGACGATTATTATGTAAAAAATGAAGAAAAACGTGCTTTAGTGAATAAGAAAGCGGAAGTTTCATTAATTTCCAAAAAAACTATATTTTAAAAAATTTAGGGGAAACTAGGGATAAGCTTTTGTGAATACAAACGCGGAAGTTGATTAATTTCTGAAAATTGTATTACAAAAAAAAGGGCAAACGTAAGTAATTGCTTTTGACAGATTTAGATGATACAAGGGCGAATTTCAATAATTTACGAGGTCCTCTTAGGGGATACAGGAGAAGTTCCATGAATTTTCGGGGATTTTAATGTAACAGGCCAGTAGAACCATCAAATTAGAACAATCGGATTTAAATCCTTCCAAAGGTTTTATTGTTTTAATGACTTCATTTGTTGGCCAATATGACCTACCCCCCTGATACCCCCCTGATACCCCCATGCTACTCCTGAGGTCATCATTACCGAATTAATGGTGGTGACCCATCACTCAGGAGAAATTCCTTTCCAATGGAAGTCTTTTACAAGATACCATCGTAAAACAGCAAAAATACACTTCTTGTATTTATATTGTTACCCCTCGCTACTTCAAAACAACTCCGTCGGGGGGCGAAAACCTAGGGTATTTATAATAAACAACAAATGAAGCCATGTGTAGGATTTAAATACGATTTGGATTTTAATCCTACTGGTCTACAAAGAATTTAGGTCCGGCTAGCTTTAGGGGATACTAGAGCAGCAGTTTAATCGATTTCCGAGGATTTCAATAACAACAGTTTATAGAAAAACAGCTTTTGTGAATAAAAATGGGAAGTTTAAATGATTTCTAACAATTTTGTCGTATAGAATATAAGGCAAATTAATTTCTGAGGATTATAAACAATTTAAGGAATAGTAGGGATAGTTCTTGTGTCCCATAGATTTTGTGATTAAGTTTAATTGATCTCTTAGGATTCTGTTATAAAGAGCTGAGAACAAAATCCGAGATATCTTATAGTGGATACAGCGGCGGAATAATCATTAATTTTCGAGGGTTTTGTTCAAAAGAATGTATGGCAAAAGTAGGGATAGGTTCACTGGAAACAGGAGGGCAAGTTTAATCAATTTCTGGGAATTCTAATTATAAAGAATTGTGGGGCAAAATAGGAATAGTTTTAGTGGATACGGGGGCTGAAAGTTTATTGATTTCCGATTATTGTTTATACAAAAGTTAAGGGAAAACTAGTGATAGATTTACGGATTACTGGAACGGAAGTGTCATTAGTTTCGGCTGGTTTTATTACTCAAAATTTAGGAAAATGTATTGTTTGATATTTAGGATGACGGGGCTACGAGATTTTAGAGGCGAAAGAGTAAATGGAATTTAGCCATTGGGAATGTATGAGCAATACGAGTCGCCTGGGGGGGGGGGGGGGTGCACGTGTAAATTCTTTGAAAGTATTAAACGATTACACAGCGTTGTCACACAAATAAAAATAGATATCATTAAATCAGCAAATTTCAAAATATCTGAGATTTTTGTAACTATATAGGGTGTTTTATCCACATATTATAGTACTCAGAAAAAGAAGTTTTAATAACATAGATCCCAAAATTAAGTGTTTCAGAGTAAATTCCAATGGCTATTAAAAACAAACGAACAGTGTTGTTTCGTAATGTAACATCAAATACATCAAAAAGATGCTCTGTGTCCTTCCATTTGCACACAGACTGCAAATTTTCGTTGAAAATAAGCCCTTATTGGTTCGAATATTCTTGGATTTTGACCAAAATCTATCTGAAACATTTAGCTTGTGGACCTATAAAGACTTTTTTGTTTCGTTTCAGTACTAGATAAAATATCCGACATTTTGTTGAAACACTCTGTATAATATTTTTGAAATTGATTTCATCATGGTTTCATGGTAAACTGTGCCCACTTCCAATTGTTCCAGGTAATAATTTTATATTAAAGACAGTGACTCACTCACCTAACTCGGTTGCACCTTGGTATTCTCCACAAGGGTCGAAGTAGACTGGAATCAGGTGGGATCCATTACAAGGGTTGATCTTGACCTTGACCGTCTTGTAGTAAGCCCATTACAGACTCTGTGAACAATCGAGGAAGTTAGTTCGACCACCAAAATGTAATCGCAAAGCGTGCTGGTTTAGTAATCCAACTATTCCACCCAGCGCTATCATCTCACTAGAGACAAGGCAGGATAAAATAATTGGTTCATAAGCGAGCACGCCTACATTGATTTAATTACCCACCTTCTTGTAGAT
Source organism: Photinus pyralis (assembly GCF_008802855.1). Classification (NCBI taxonomy): domain Eukaryota; kingdom Metazoa; phylum Arthropoda; class Insecta; order Coleoptera; family Lampyridae; genus Photinus; species Photinus pyralis. The sequence goes on from NW_022170819.1 coordinate 17,422,540, forward strand.
ACCAACGAACTAATCTTCTTAAAATAGTAAATGGGATCTAACCATTCAAGTTGATAACGGAATTATTAACTGCAATACTTCCCCTTAGTCTGATTCACTAAGAAAATCGGTTTACTTTACGAACTGACATGGCTATGAATTCATAGTCATACTGATTTATGAAGTGAACTGATTGACATCGCGAGAGAGACCATTAAAGGAATTATTGCAGTCAATCGCCGCATCCCACTTAAAATTACAAGAAGATCAGCTAAAATATTAAATGTTGATGTACACTTCAGTCACTGTATGCACTATTCACTTTTCCCCCACTCCTAGATACATAAAAAAATACACATGCATATAATGGAAAAATCCTACCTTTATAAGGCTGCTCTTCCGTAATCTGAAACAAAAAAGAAATATTTCAAGAACATGAAGTCATATTATACTTATCTAAAATTAACCAAAACAGTCTATGGTTAGTCTAAATGTTACCATTACATAAATGTGCTACGCTAAGTGTTAAAGAACAAAAATTCTAAGAATGAACGAATCAAATCAATCTTAAGTGGATATTTACCCTAAGCCTTATTGTTTCGCTCTCACCGGTGAAGGTCTACATGCCGCGCACAGGCTTGATGAGTTGAGGGTAACTGAAAAGTGAAAAACATACAATAAAAAAAAGCTCTTAGTTGTGACAAGAATTAAGGATCTTATAAAAAAACAGTTTTCATTTTTGTGATTAGCGATTTCAGTACCATACTACGTTAGCAGATTCCAAAGTTCTCGAGATTCAAATTATATTATACAGTGTGAAAATTTCATCTGGAACACAATATATCATCAAACCAACATTTTTTTAAAGAAGCATTTTGTGGTACCTATCCAAAATTATAAAAAGTTTGCTACCAATCTACGCACTTTAATATCTGTGGTCAGTGGCGTACTTCTGCATGGTAAAAGGGCCATGCTTTTGTAAGTGCACTAGTTTTTATTACTTATCCTTAAAGAGTACACATTTATGGATACCGCAGCATAAAGAGCTTATTATATTACATAATGAAATTTAAAAGAAAAACTCAAATTAAGAAAAAGAGACTGACCACAAATCTAAATTACATAGGTTGGTAGCCAACTTTTAAGAATTTTGGATACCATAAAGAGCTTCGTTGATTCAGACGTTCCCGACAAAATGTTCACCATGTATATGTATAGAGTGTAACATACCTCAATTGCCTGACTCAGATCTGATGCATCACAGAAGTTGGAGATTGATCGACACACGTGGACGGAAACCGCATGCAAGGTCCTGCAGTCAGCTCATCAACAGTACTGTGGAACAAGAGAAAAGACTAGTTAGCAGGCCTATTAGGCCCATTATGCTCTTTAAAATAATGTGTTGGCCATGTTCGTCTATTAACCAATTTTACAAAAAAAAAACGTATTTCGATGAACTCAAGCATTAATAAGCGAACATACGCCGATCGTGATTTAATCACTTACCTGCCTTTAAGAATCTTGAGGCTGATTTTCATACAATACAAAATGAGGCATAAAAATCCTCAAAGTCCATCAGCTTGGTAACGGAAGTATTGACTGAAATACCTCCTCATAGTCTGATTCACAATAGAACCCGTTTACTTTATAAACCCATATGGCTACGAATTCGTGGTCATAATGATTGATATTGTAAACGGATTAATACCGCGAAAGAGACTAGTCGAAGAATCATTGAAGTCAAAAGTGGCGTTACCAAAATGATATCCGGAGAAGATCTCCACAACTCACTTGGTACTTGAAAATCAGCCAACATGTTACCTACCTTTTAATCACTGTATGCACTATTCACTCCCCCCTTGCTAAATACACAAAAATAAAGTAAAAGAGCACATGCATAAGATAAAAAATCCTACCTTTGTAAGGCTGCCCTTCTGGAATCTGAAACAAAGGAAAAATTTGCGTTAGAATTACGAAAATTGGTAAAATCATTAGGCTAATTACACACAAGCAAGGAAGCAAGAGTTGCACAGCCACAACTACTGTCCACATAATAGAACAAGATACAAAGAATCGCATTCGAGTTTCAGTAAGGGAATTTTTGCCACCCAGCTCGTATTTGGAAACCAGACTTTTGATCCGGATCATATTCAATTGCACTGATCCTTGAACTTGTAGAAATCGATTGGACATCGTTTGACATTGCTATCTCTGTTCGTTCTAGAGTTACAAGAAGAACAGACGGACCGACAGACGGACAAAAACATCACATAACCGGACACAGACGAAAGAAGACTAAGAAAAACAAAAAAATATCGTAAAGTGAAGTAAAGTAAAGTAAAGAATTACAATTACATAACTTTTTTTCAAAAATTGAATAGACCTTTTCCTTCTGATTTCAAAAATATACAGGGTGTTTGCTAAACATGCCGCAAAAATTTAAGAGGTAGTTCCTTGATCTACTTTAAGCACATTTCATCCTTTGATAACCTTTGGAGAAGCGCTTTCTTAGCAACAATTTAAGAGATTGGATAGTTACTGGGTGTAACCATTGAGTGGGTAATTACTTGTTCAGCGCTTTCAACCTAGAATATGTCTCCGTAAATAATAACGTTGGCACTCCGCAATTCCAACATGCGCACATTTGATTTTTGCAATATGAAATGTGCTGGCTTCTACTAGATGCATCTCTGGTTAAAATTTCAAACAAATATCTCAATAAATAAAAAAAGTTGACATTGAGCAGTCTGAAGAAAGGGAAGTTTCATTAGCTCTTGAGATGTTTATTGTGAAAATCTTAGGAGAAATGCAGTGAAAGCTTTTACAGGTAAAAAAGCGCACGCGTCATTTAAATCTGCAGAAAAAAACGTAGAACAAAAGTAGCGTTAGATTTTGTGGATACAGGATAATTTAGGAGAAAAGCAAGAAATAGTGGATTACACGGGTAGAAGGTTTAGGTATTAATTTTCCAGGATTTTATTACAAAAAGTTCATAGGAAGAGCTTTATGGATACAGGGGCGACGGCTTTCGTTAATTTTCTAAGATCTTATAAAAAATGTATAGGAAAGTGGGCTAATTTTAGTAGAAGATACAGGAGTCAGGAAAATTGAGGGAAGATTTTAGTAGACACGAAAGAGGAAGTCCTATCAATTCATGGGGATTTTATTATAAAAAAGTTAAGGCAAACGTAGATATAGCTTTCGTAGATACAGGAGCAAAAATGTATACCTAAGATAGCGAAAGTTTAATTCATTCCTGTAGATTTTGTTCTTATGAAAAATTTATAAGAAACCAATTTCGAAAGAAAATTCAAAGTGCTGCAACTTTTGATCTGAGACAATTTTTTCTTCTTGCTTCAAAAAAGGCAATGTATAACCTTCCTTTTTTGACAAAAATCGACTGCACCAAAATTTCTCGGGGAAACACTTTTTCTTATTAATTTTGTGCGTAGAATCCAAAACAATTCGTACTTTTTCGATCAGACTTCTCAATCAAAGGTTATAGACTAGAAACCAATTTCGAAATAAAACTCAAAGGACCGTAACTTTTGAAATAGTAGCCCAATCTTGGAACTGTTTGAAATTATGGATTCTACAGGCCACATTCTATAAGAAAAATTTTTTTCCGGGTCGATCTGAGACAATTTTTTTTGAGGTTCTTAAAAAAAGGCAGTGTATAACCTTCCTTTTTTACCAAAAATCGACTGCACCAAAATTTCTCGGGAAAATTCTTTTTCTTATTAATTCTGGTGCGTAAAATCCAAAACAATTCATACTTTTTCGAACAGACTTCTCAATAAAAAGTTATAGACTAGAAACCAATTTCGAAAGAAAATTCAAAGGGCTGTAACTTTTGAACTATTAGCCCAATTTTGGAACTGTTTGAAATTATGGATTCTACAAGCCACATTCTATAAGAAAAATTTTTTTCCGGGTCGATCTGAGACAGTTTTTTTTAGGGACTCAAAAAAAGGCAGTGTATGTTCCTTCCTTTTTTATCAAAAATCGACTGCACCAAAATTTCTCGAGAAAACACTTTTTCTTATTAATTTTGGTGCGCAGAATCCAAAACAATTCGTACTTTTTCGATCAGACTTCTCAATAAAAAGTTATAGACTAGAAAAGAAACCAATTTCGAAAGAAAATTCAAAGGGCTGTAACTTTTGAGCTAGTAGCCCAATCTTGGAACTGTTTGAAATTATGGATTCTACAGGCCACATTCTATAAGAAATTTTTTTTCCGGGTCGATCTGAGACAATTTTTTTTGAGGGCCTCAAAAAAAGGCAGTGTACAACCTTCCTTTTTTACCAAAAATCGACTGCACCAAAATTTCTCGGGAAAACACTTTTTCTTATTAATTTTGGTGCGTAGAATCCAAACCAATTCGTACTTTTTCGATCAGACTTCTCAATAAAACGAAAAATTAGGGATAGCTTTAGCGGACACAGAATCAGAAGTTTCTTTACCCTCCGAGAACATGATTAAAAAATGTTTCGAAATCCGTTCGTGGGCGTTTCCGCGTAACACAACTGTAAATAATGAGTAACGGATCAAATATAGACCATTTCACCTACCAATTAGCGAAAACGCGAAGTCTCTAGGTGGCCCAGGGACGAACGAACGCTTTGAAATGTGTATTTCCGTAAAAAAGTGTGGGGTAATTTTTTACCTCAATGCAATACCTCATTACTAACATGCGGGTGGTAAAAAGCGACCATCCTCAAATATCAGCCGACTGCTTTTACGTGTGCTGTTAATTTGAATTCATTTTGGGTAGTATACTATTGGCACTTCTTATTAATCTTTTTTCTTTTGTACGCAATAAAATTTCGGACCTGTCTCCGCATTTTGAACCCCCTAGCTAGTCCAACGCATTTATGAACAAAAAGGAGTAATTAACATAAACATGTAGACTGTTTTTGAAAGCGATTAAATTTACGTCTATCTGTTATCAAAATTCCATTTCCGAACTTCACTTTAACGGCCACACGTGTTTGATGACGTGGCGCGTTATCTCTACACAGATGCGGCAGGTAACAATTGAGTTTCTATTTCTAATTTCATATTTGGATAATATTAAGAAAAAGTTACAATTACGATGGATCCTGGTTTGTTTGCATGATCAATAATTACTTTTTTGGGACATAAAGTGACGTAATTCAGTTTGGAAGATGCTAATTTTTTGACACGATTGACCAAAAACGCCGATAAAAAAGCGAAATCTACTAAATAAATGGGAAGCGCATTTTTGAATTTTCATTTACGTAATAGAAGTACCTTTGGCCTACCCATAGAAAGATATGCTACCCCTTGTAGTGGGTGCATTTAATTACGTTGGCTTTTACGTTGTCCTTTAATACAAATGAAGTAACTCACCCTAAGCCTTAACTCTCCAAGGGATGAGCCATTGTCCATCACCATTGGAAAAAGCACGATACATTAACACTGCACTACCAAACGATTAAAACTATCGCGAACAAATGCAATTTGAAAATTGTGAGGCAGAAGAAACGATAAAGCAACTTACCGGAGGTCAAATTCGCGCCGACGCAACGGCCTTATCTCTAATCGCAGTGAAAGGCAAAATTTATCGCAAATTTTGTATGCACCTGTTAACTAAACGTTGTAAAAGTACATTCGGGTTCAAAACTATCCAATTTAGATTTTTAGCGTATTTTGCTAAATGGGAGAGGTGGAATTTTATGAACTTCTTTCCCATCAGTACCATCTTTACTCAAATTTTACTTCACTGTGGCAAGCTTAAATAATCTGATATTTTTTTACAAGATACATTACGGGGACGACTCTTGTACGGAAAATATCTCCACATATCCGACCCTCGGTCTGTTCATCCCTAGGTTTATCCCTTTGATAAATTTTTAATTGTGAACTGCAATAGGCCTAAAATGTTCCTAATTGTAATGAGCAAGGAATTTTTTCATACGCTCCAAATTACAGACATAGATAGAACCTCTTCTAAGATTACAAACGAATTGTGGGCAGACAGAATATCGTCGGAAAAAATAGTATTATCACATGCCCTATATTACACTTTTTTAGGAATTAAATTTTTTAAACTTTGCTGTTCGAAGATTTTGATAAAAGATGTAAACGTTGAGATAGCTTTAGTGGATGCAGGAGCGAAAGTTTCAACTTTTGGAGGACTTCATTTTTAAAAAATGTAGGGGAAAATAGTGGTGGATACCGGAGAGGAAGTTTCGTTACTTTCCGATTACTTTGTGTGTATAGGATGGGCCATTAGTGCGTGAGTGGAAAATTGTAAGTTTAACGCCCATATTTAAAACTAATTGTCTGGAAATGTTGAAGAACTACAACCTAAAAATATTTTCAACGAAATTGCAATTATTATACCGGGTGATTTAAATATCAATGTTCCATTTTTTTTATAGAACTCGCTGTATATTACTGATATTTCGATTCCTTGTTCAATTTTAGTGTGACTGTTATTACACAAAATATCTAAAATGAGTCGTTTATCCGCAATTCGTCATTTTTGCCACCCAGACATTAGTAAGGAAAAATAACCTTAGTGGATACACGAGCAGAGGTTTCATTAATTTCCGGGAAAGGCACGGATAGCTTTAGTTTATACCTACAAGAGCGAAAGTTTTAGTAGTATTCGGGGAAATACACAGGGTATTTCGTATTAAGTATGTAAAAAAAATAGGTATGGTAGAGGTGATCGAAACAAGCACTTTTTCCAAATAAACCGAGGATCCAGCGTGTTTTGTTTCGGGGTGCTGAAATTTGCATTGTTTCTTTAATTTTTTCTCAGCAACCATAAGAGTTACAAAGATTAGTGGCACGTCTTTGATTAGGTTATAGGGTATGCCCTTACCGATTTTGCAAAACATTTTTCAAAATTCCTACCACAAACGGTTGCACCCCTAAATGGGGGTGCGAAAAAAGTTTTGATTTCGACGAAATTTGGTATCTGGGGGTTTTTGAACATGAAAATCACAAATCAGAGATTAGTTTTTAAAAATTCGAAAAAGAAATCCACTGCAATTCTTGGCCGTGCTACGCAAATGGAGAGAATTTCACAAAATTTGATGTGTACATACTTCATGAGTTATGAAACAAATTGTCAAACAGTTTTTTTTTTAATTTTCCAAAAAAGATGTTTGCAAAATCGGAAATAGCACATCAAAAACACCCTGTATTTTAACATTACATAAAGGACAATTGCCTGTAGAGAGTTTGGTGAAAGCTTGGGAAAATGGAGGTACACACAGACCAGGGAATTATCTTTAACCCTACACATTATAAAAAAGTATTATGTTTTAAAATTGAAATTAATTCACTGCACAGAACAAGGGAGGAAAGTTCTCGACTTAATTACATTTTTGGGTAAAAAAACATTTGAAGGTAATATCAGACAGACGGAAGAACTTTCTTGCTTGCTAGGCACGACAAAAAAAGCACTCCTTTAAATTTAAATTTTCCAAATGCATACACAGAAGGATGTGCCGACAGACAGATGATCATTTTTGTTTTCTACAATTTACAACATTGCTTAAATGGGGGGTTAATTGCGTATCGCAGTAAAGAATTAGGTGATTACACCCACATGAAGAGGTGCCGACAGACGGAGAGATTTTCCAGTTTGGTACAAATTAAATTACTTAAGAAAATTGAAATTATTTCCTTCTTCCAGTAAAAGGAGTGAGCACGAACAGAGGAGGCACACAGAAATAGAGGATTTTCTCCCCTCTAAATTACATAAATTTAAAATTAATTGCATTTTCCGCAAAAACGTAAAGCAAAGGCAGGGACAGGAAACGTGCTGACAGACGGAGAAATTTTTTCGACTGTTATAAATTACATTTCCTTGAAGATTTAGAATTCAACGCATTTTGCAGTAAAACGTTGGGTGAAAGCACGGTCAAAAGGAAGTGCAGACAGACGGAGAATTTTCGCGTCTCTCACAATCCAAAGAAGCCCCTTTTTCATTAATTTCAGACTTTCTGATGAAAGGTTACCTAAACGTAACTTCAAGCAACGGATATTACATTGGGAGGAAAGCTGCAAGTTACGCTACTCTTTACATTGGAACAATAAAACGGTATACCGTTTTCAAAATGTTAATTTTACCGCTTTTTTTGTAAGAAAATAGACCAAAGCACTCACATACGGAGAAACGGAAGGATTCGGTAAACTCATTAAAAAAAACTGCCATCATTTATGAGTTTAAATGTTTAGGTATATATGGTTAATGCACTCGCATTTTGGGTGCTTAAAAAACCACCCAACCGCAAATATCAGCCGGCCAGTTTTACATGTGCTGTTCCTTTGAATTAATTTGGGTATAGTATACTATTGCCGCTTTAAATATGGAAGAATGAAGAAAATAAGTTTCCTTTATGCCGACACCTTTTCACTAATTTTGTACATTTTTGGTATTGAAATGCGTACAAAGAACTCAATTAAATTTCTAAGTTGCAAGTTAATTTCCAAGTTTTGGCGATACAAATTGAACGCATAACGCAACGCAATTTTTGCCTATTTGCCGCAGTTTTTTAATGCCTTAATACACCGCCCGCATTTTATGTACAAAAACGATTAATAAACTCAAAAGAAAGTAATTCAATTTACCTTTGATTGTCACAATAAACACGCATTCCATTTGTTTTCAGAACTTCACTCCAACGGCCACACGTGTTTGATGACGTGGCGCGTTATCTCTAAACACATGCGGCAGGTAACAATTGTGTTTCTATTTCTAATTTAATATTTGGATAATAATAAGAAGTTTTAATTAAGAACGTTATAATTACGATGGATCCTGATTTGTTTGTATGATCTATAATTACTTTTTTGGACATGAAGTGACGTCACCTTATATGTGGCCACAATTTAGTTTGCTGATTTTTTGACATTGTTGACCAAAAACACCGACTAAAATCTACTACATAATTAAATGGGAAAACCTTTTTTGAATTTTTGTTTTAGTAATAGGAATATTCTTTGACCTACCCATACGAAGGCCTGTTACCCTTGGCTTTTACGTTGTACTTTAATACAAATAAAGTAACTCACCCTTAGCCTTAATTAATTCATTCTCTCCAAGGGAGGATCCATTGTCCATTACCATTGGAAAAACACGATACACTTCACTGCACTAACAAACTGTTTGAAATATCGCGCACAAATGGCATTCGGGAATTATAATGAGGTGGAAGGATAGGTGATGACGCAGAGGATAAGCAACTTACCGGCGTTCTTTGATAGAGGTTAATTTCGCGCAGACGCTCTTATCTATAGTCGCCAGTTAAAAGCAAAATTTATTCAGAAATTTCGTAAAGAATGCGTTCTAAGTACAGTTGGGTTCAAAACTTTTGAGTTATACGATTTTGATTTTTTATCGCATTTTTCCCAATGGTAAAGGTAACTGTTACTTTTTAGTGGAGCACTTTCCAATAACCTGAAACTACTAGGATGATCTGAAATTAGATAAACTTTCCTAATTGGGCATTATACAAACAAAAAACTCTGTCCCTTCATTTACCTTGCCTTTGTTAGCGTATTTTCCTAAAAGTGAAAAATCGATATTGACTGCACTTTCATGTCCATCCGTCCGTCTGTCCGTCACACGTACTCGTTCTAAACCACTGAACCGATTTTGGCGATATGGGACTCATTTGAAAGGGCTTGGTCCAAGGATTCCGTGCACACACATATTTTTTGGTTTTGCGCATGCGCAGTGTGAAAAATTTGGTTTAACTCATGTGCGATGCTAACTTTTTAGCGTATTTTCCTCAAAGTGAAAAATCGCTATTGGCTGCACTTTGACGTCCGTCCGTGCGTGCGTCCGTCCGTCCGTCCGTCCGTCCGTCACAAGTACTCCTTCTAAACCACTGAACGGATTTTGTCGATATAGGGCTCATTTGAAAGGGCTTGGTCGAACGATTCCGTGCATACCCCTATTTTTTGGTTTTGCGCATGCGCAGTGTCAAAAATTTGGTTTAACGTATGTGCACTGCTAACTTTTTGATTTATGAAGATATTTAAATGAAACTTTATATGTAAACACTACGAATATAAGTAAAATTAACGACGTTTTCAAAATGTTGTTTTGCTCATGCGCAATGCCAACTTTCTTATTTATGGAGGGATTTAAATGAAATTTTATACATAGGCATTTGGAATAAAGACAAATCTAAGACCAGTGGCAAAATTTAGTTTTGCGCATGCGCAATGGCAACTTTCTTATTTATGAAAGCAGTTAAACGAAATATCGTATGTAGGCACCTTGAATAAAACTAAAACTAATACCGGTTTCAAAATTACTGTTAACGCGTGGTATGTTTTATTTATGAAGGTATTCAATAAAATGTCAATGCTATTTACGAAAGCAATTACAAGCGTTTCATGAAGAGAATGGGACAGCATTAACTATTAGGAGGAAAATACGCTCTCGTCATTTATGTTTGCATAAGGACTTTTTAACTTGTTTTATTTGTACCGTAAAGTGGTACGAAATTTTATAAACAAAGTGAGATGGTCATGGACATTTTACAACAAAATATATCTGTCCGTACGTATCCACATCTGTACGTGCCTTCGGCTATTTTATGAGCTGTATGCATTGTTGAGTTTTTATTCTACAAGTGCCATTTGGTCCATTGAAGACCACTAGACTAAATTACCGTTTTCAGTTTCCAATTTAAATTGTATGCAGTGAGAAACGGTTCCTGACTTCGCCTCCATATGTACAGTTTATTGTGCGGTCTCGGACAGTTTGATAACTACTGCATGAAATTAAAAGTGAGCATGGATTTAGCCATTTAATACGCAATGCCAAGTTATAGCCATACCCAGGAGCATATTTGCTATATTTTTTCACACATCTAATTTTGTTCAGGTGTTGAGACATTCCAAACAACTTTTTTGACTAATTAAAGGTGTTCTTGCGTCTTTAACCCTGTGATAATTACAAGAATTTCGATTTGGCGTTGCAAGCTTTAATCTAACACTGGAACAGCTTCTCAAATGTTCTGCTCTATGTCTTTCTTCACTATCCTGCAACGCAGCTACCTGATAGCAAAGTCATTAACGTGTACGAGGTACACAAGTGGTTTTTTAAAAATTTTTTAAGTTTGCTTTTTTCTTCACCCTTTCACATTCCGTGGCTATACTTTAAAGCGCACTTTTTTAAGAATTAAAAAAATGTTCTATTGTTTGGGTTTTGTCCGTCCGTCTGTCTGTCCGACGGGATATGGTGGAGGTCCCGCACACGGTAAAACCCATTAATTGCGGATGGTGTAACGTATGAGTATATAAAAACAAAGTGGGTGGAAAAGGGAACCGAGGCAAACGTTTTTATCCAAATAAATGTCCAAAATATTCGTGTGAGAACTACGGCCACAAATTTCAAAGAATTTGCGTTTCCTTTTAATTGGCGCATAAATCAGCACAAAAGAAGCACAAGTGCATCTGGAGTTGTGGAAGTGTTGATGTTGAATACATGCACATTGAATTGTAATCCCCTAAAATTGACGCACAAAATTTGAGAGCTTTTTGTTTCTCAAGTGAAAAGGTTGGTGAGGGTTACATTCCGCTTTAAAAGTGGGTACTAATTCGAATGTAAACGGATAACGCCGTTTACCAGAGCACCTTGTCACAACGGAATTAACCGCACGGTTCCTTCTAGGCTACTATGGTAAACACATTAAAAGAGAAAGGGCGGGTAAAGTGATGGAAGTGCGTGTAGTGGCTAAGAGAGAAATAACATGAATGAAATGAATGCTCGTGGAATGACTTTTTCCTTTATGCTACTTCAGTTTGTCTGATTATAAGAATGAACCTCTCAAAAAACAAGTGGAACTTTTCCGTAGGTACGCTTAAACTTTGAGCTTAAAGTTCAAGAGCTGTTTGTTTGGAAGATAGGTCCAATTGAGGGAAATCGAATTGTCATACCCGATACACGCTTCTAAACAAAAAAACAGAATTCTAGTCCTTCTACTGTGGTTCGAAACTTTTGGAATTCTATACATTAGGCGATGGTAGCATGCAACTAGGCAAATTTTTATTAATATTCGGCCTTTAATGACATCGAAAGTGACGATATTTAAAGTTTAAAGTTTAAAATTACTTATAGTTTTCTGAGTGAAAATGTATTTGAGACGTAAGGGTCCAAATTATAACGAAGAGCATCCAATACGACAATATGTACTGTCGAATAAGAGGCTACTCAACTATCATGGATTATAATTATTAAAAATGTTTGAAATGATACTGATCTCAATGACAAGGCAAGGCTCAAGTATATGTATACCCTACACTTTTTAGATAATATTGAGTAGAATTATCGTTTTGTTCTATTTGTAGAATGAATGAATGGACCTTAAATGCTAACAAAAATTTAAAAAATATCAAAGCCCCTTGTGGTATGGCATTTTACATTCGTTCCTTGATGGTAATTTTCGAATACACGTATCAATCTGGCAGTATGGCAGGTAGATCGTTTACAATATTAGTAAAATCATTAAAATGCTTGACGTACTGAAGCAACGACATTGCATCGGCATTTAAGTACGCTTCTACTTAACATTTTTATTCGTCATCACAGCACTCATCTTTTTTAGTACCTACCTATTTGCATTTTTATCCTTTAAACACATACATTCTAAACGTGCAAAAACATCGATTAGATTAGCTCTTTTCCTAACAAGTGCCATTTCAAACGGTATAAAAGCGACCAAAATCCAATTCCAGTCAGTAGTAATCAAGATGAAGTTCTTAATCCTAGCTCTATTTGTTGGTTGCAGTGTCGCATCTCCATCGGTGAGTATACAATTATGTTCAAGGCACCGTTTAACATCCACTTTTAGTCTCCAGCAATTGCTTTTAACAAAGACGTTGAGAGTAAGTACTAAAATTTACATAGTCTATCAAAGCTTACATTAAATCTAGGGCCGCGTATTATAAACGGCGTTCCTGCGGTGGAAGGACAATTCCCATGGCAGGTGTCAAATCGATTCAAAACGAACTACGGCACCAGCTTCTGTGGAGGCTCCCTCATTTCAGACAGTTGGGTTTTGACAGCGGCACATTGTGTCCAAGGGTAAGTGCAAACGAAACTGTGCAACCCTCACCTCACGGTTCTGCTACTTCAGTGCGTATTCCTTCGAGATTGGTTTGGGCAGCTTGAGCTCTAGTGGGCACACTGTCAAGATAGTAACTGACAAAGGGTTCCCCCATGAATCGTACAACCCGTACACCCTCAACAACGACGTCGGTTTAATTAATCTTCAAAAGAAGGTTGAATTTACCGGTATGTTGAATGAAAACCCCTCCAAAGATTGTGTGCTTAGCGCTTTGTTTGTAGATACCATTAGACCAATACGCCTCGGTAAGGACTACGTCGCCGATCACAGTAAAGTCACCGTTAGCGGATGGGGGAAAACTTCTGATGGTTTGTAATTACCAAATTGCAAAACCACAATTTTCCAATATTCTTTTAGCATCCACCTCGGTCTCTTCGTCACTGAATTTTGTACATCTAACAACAATTCCCAACAAAGCTTGCCGAGCCATCTACGGATCTGCAGTAATTGATGAAGTCGTTTGTTGTACAGGGGAAGACGCAAAAAGCACCTGCAATGTAAGTCTCACCAGTTGAAATGGTTTGACAGTCCTTAATCTCATTTTTACAGGGTGACAGTGGCGGCCCATTGATTCAAATTGACGCTAATGGCACAGCGGTTCATATTGGCGTCGTAAGTTTTGTGCACGTTGCGGGATGCGCTTCTGGTAATCCTTCTGGATATTCTCGTACTTCGGGTTATGGCGCTTGGATTAAAACCCATACTGGTATTGAATAAATGTCTTTCTTAAATAAAATTTAACTGCATACGATGTACTTTATTAGTTGACATTGAGAATTTAGCACCTCCTACACTAAGAGGAGCTCGAAAGCTCAGACGTTAAAGCTTTCGAGAGACCTACTGAACTTTTTTTGGAGTCTTCGTGGACGCTAGAGCCTTGAATAATTTCTTAGAGATTTTATAGGTCTATAAGATACTTTTACAGGCTCTGAAACCGTTTAAAAGCTTTATTGGATCTTTATTCACCAAATTTACCAAATGTTATGTTATCCTAGAGTCACCTCCACGGCATTTTATGGTTCTGTAAGGACCTTTAACAATCTTTAAAAGTATTTGATGTGAATAATTTAAAACACTTTACAAGCTTTAGGGGTGCTTAAAGGTGTTTTAAGGGTCATATGGGTGCAAACAACTTCTAAAAGCCCCAACCGCCTATAAAAAGCTTTAAATGGAGCATAACAGTTTAAAGGTTCTTCAATGTATGCCTTATAAGTCACAAAACATCACAGAATCCGTGTTTAATATTAGAGTTGTACAATCCAGTTATTTTAAAAAACCTAGTATGTCTAAAATCTTTTAAATGCTGTAAAGTCCCTTAAAAGTTTTAAAATACCTTGGGGGGTTATAGTATTTTAAAGAATATTAAAGTTTGCAAAAGACCTGGAGAATCACATTGACCCGTAAAAGTACTCAAGGACACTAGGCTTTTAAAGATTAAATACATTATTATAAAGACGGTTAAAATCTCTTAAATACTCATTGTCAAAGACTGATAAACGCCCTAAACTGTTTTAAACAACATAAAAGGTTTTTACAACTCCCACGTCATAGGCATAAAAAAACCCCATAAGTTGGCTCTTGAGACTCTTAAGAGGTTCAAGAATGTAGGCTGAATATTTATTAAAAGTTTTAAAGGCCCTTTGGACACCTCTGAATACTTTTAGAGATATTCTTTACAAGGTTAATCATTACCAGGCCGTAGAGGTATTTAATTAATACTCTCCTTAAATGTTGAACTTTTACAGACAGGAGAGGAATCCTTCTGAAGGGCTCTTAGAAACGTTTTGGGGACTCTTAAAACGCCCTTGTAGGTAGTTTACTATTCTACAAACGAATTTAAGGTCATATATTTTTCAAAGCGAATGGAAGCTTGTAAAGCTCTCGAAGATTCTTATTGATTTTTAAAACACTACATTGTAGAAGTTTGTAAAAGGCTTTAAAAAGTCTTAATAATAATAACAATCATTTTTTTTCCAACAGAATAATATTTTCCAATAACAGGACAATGTACTTATGTGTACTAAATAAATACAGTGTACGAAAATAAAAGTGTACTGTAAATATTCAAAAAGAGAACTTGGAATTAGAGATTCACATTATTGGCCTTTTAAAGCATTGAAGAGTCACAAACATCAACGCAGAAAAACGTTGTTTTATTCTCTCTTGAAGAGGAAAACAGAGCTCTTCCGAAACTTTTGAGGAGCTTTTAAGGTCATTTACAGATCTAAGCCTTTAGATGCTTAAAGAACCTTTGACAAACATTTTTAACAGCTCTTAAGAGACTTAGAGTGTTTGAAAGCCGAAACTTATAACTATCACAAAGAATCTTTGGTAGTAATTGTAGCTGCGTAAGGACCTCTACCAGATTTTAAAGGTCTTTAACATTTACGAGATCTCCAAGAGTCACCAGAGCGCTTTAAATGCTTTACAGTTTTTAAAACGCCTTTATTTTCAAGACTTGGGCTTCTAAGAGATGCCATGGGTCGTTAAGAGCTTTTACATGTATGTAAAAAAAGCAGTAATTTCAAAGAGATACTGAGATTCCCCAAAAGATTGTCTTGTCACTTACAAGAAGAGGGCAAATTAATATTTTAGAATTTCAGCCATAATTAGCAGGTGTCTTTTCCTATGCTAAATTAAAGCGAGAGTGGGAACTGCAAGGCCAAGGAGGTTTAGCCGTTACCAGCCCGATAAAGCCGATCTGGCCGGTTGATTTCCATTCCAATTAACAATGGGTTTACCAATTGTACGCGAACTACCCCAAGTTCGTAGCAAAGTGAGGCCACTTTCCGTTAAAAAGTAACATCAGAGAATCTCAAACAATTAATGCAGTGACCATGAACCAAAAATAATTAATACGTACGGGAATGAAAACAAACTATTCAAGTTTTGTTGGTATTTAATCTCTGACATAATTGAAAATTATGAAGCAGAACAGAAAGTTGCGTTTCTGTTGGAGTGCTTGATTTGATTAAATTACTGCATCAGTCAAATGTAAAAAGAGCATTTCAGGACCCCGGAAACTTCAACTGACCATTCCTGTCCTTCTTCCGGAATAGTATATTAGGTATTAATACGAGCAATAGTAAATTTTACCTCAGTACATCATTCCGCAATTATTTTATTAGAAAACCAATATGACCTGCGCCGTACGTAATAAACGCAACTCGACAGAATATAATCGAGATTATTCGCAAATGTTTCAAACGCATTAGACATTATAGCAAGGCTTTTACTAATTATATTCTGTTACCGTAGATCATTATACCAATTACCGTTTTGTTTAAAGTTAAAGGCGTCACGCTGTGGAAATAGCATACTTCATTTGAATATTATATTATTCGTACAAATCTGACAATTAACAACAAATGGAATTAGTACCATACCAGGTAAAGTATAAGGCGACATATAAGATTAGTTCCCTTCCATTCTTAATGTACTAATTAATTATCATTTCGGGTAATTCGCACTTAAAGCGGGCTGCGCTCACTTCCCGAAAGAAATATTGAGCCGCCTTTCTCCTCTAAAGTGTACGCACAATTGAAGGTAAACGAAAAGCAATGAATAATGGCTTTTCAGAACGTGTCGAAATTATTAAAGGGGTAAATGGAATCTTTTAAGTTGAAACTTCTGTAGCTTATTTAATATGGAAATCAGAAACAGTAGGAGACATTATTAAATATTGAGTACGATATGACTTACAAATTACTCTACCTTACAATTTTGGGGATGAATGAATGTCTAATAAATTATTCGTTGAACTGAAGAAACGATTACAATTTAATCAGAACGCCGGGAATTAAACATTCTTGTAGGAAAATCATTTCTGCTATTTTTGTAATCGACTGCTTTCAGTTCCATCCCTTTGTCGTTTCTTTTATTTAAATTTCCGTGGAGGATTGGGCGAGAAATTATCATTTTGTAATTAAGTGCAAAAATCGATTGCAGATTAGGTTACTACCTACTATTAGTATGTTACAAGGCAAATTCAATATTCAAGTTTGATCATCCATTAACGAAACCGGAAGAGGAAGCAGAAGTAAGACGTAAACGATCAGCGCGCCAAATGGTAACCTCGCACCATCCATTAGTTCCACCTTTACACGCACCTGCTACCATCCACCGCAATTCCATTTCCCTTTGATAAACTTTACTTACACTATGTAAATTTTACTTGAACTACCCTAAATCTGTCGATTTATCGCAATGTCAGCGGGCCTCTCTCAAATGATATGAATAATATACAAACTAATCTCTAAAAGAAGGGTATCTTTCAGAATAATCCCCAAAAACACGCGGCGCTTCTGTCCGATGTAGTGAAATGAAAGTTTTGTGATATGGGTACAAGAAGATTACTATAAGAAGAAAAAAAGGGACGTAGAAACTTCTGACATTCCAGTTAAAGTTATTTCGGATTTTAAGGTTAAGCTTTGCAAGCTCGCAAACTTCGGAGCACCTTAAACTGAAACTTTATAGAAATACAATTACAACTTCAAGAAAAGTAAAATTAGAGTCCAAATAACTAAATTATTTTCGGAGTAATATTTACTCAAAGTTTGTATTTATAGCTGCCATACGAGATATGTTAGAATCACTGAAGGGCTTCCTCAAGTTGAATTAAATTCGGCTAGCAAGCCTTATATGTAAGGAATTACGCATCCCAAGGCAAAGCTTGATAAATATCTTTTATAAGAGTTTTGGGTTCTAGCAGAGTATTAAGCATAAAGGGGTATATTTTATTTAAGTAAAATGGATGTACACCTTTTGATTATTTCAAAATTACAATGTGTATTTAAAGACCGTAAAATTTCATGTGTTAAGGGCGATTAGGTAAGTAACCTGCGTAGCTCAGATGAACTTACGTTAGAAGCTCTAACTTTGGCTACAAGGGTCCTGGGTTCGCATCCCAGGTAAAGGCATGGCTGTTTGTGATTGTATAGTGGGTTGAGTGAGGAAGAGTAGCAAACAGTTTTGCTTGGAAACGCTCATCAGAAACGTAGCACGTAGCTATGAGTTGTGCTAGAGTGTAAAGTCACCCCCCGACCCCGGTAGAGTGAAGCAACCTACCGCATGTTTCGAAAGTGAGGGAAACCGCACTACCAAGATAAGATTATTTGATGTGGAAACCCCTTCATTAAACGGATCCCAGAGCTGGGCAGAATACTTTCAAAAAGTATTCGAATACTATACAAAGTATTCGAATACTTTGAAAAGTATTCGAATACAGTAAAAAGTATTCAAATACTTGTCACTCAAATACATTAAAAATTTAAAATAGTATACCAGATAAAATGCTTAATACTACTTAAAGTTATACTTTGTATGGAGTTAGCTTTTTTATATTTCTATTGTTATATACAAATTGAAGGGGAGTAAAAGCGTATTATTATTATTATATAGGAGGTACCTACCAGGACCTTTCTTAAACCAGTTTAATCCTTAAGAATACGTGTACCAGTTTTCAAAGCGATCGTACGTCGTGCACATGATACGTACGCCTTTCTGAAATAAATCCTAGCGATTTTGGAACAGATCCATTTTTGACCATCCGTTTGTCCGTGTGCATAATTGTTTAGAAACGTGCGATCGCTTTGAAAATTGGTACATATGGTCTTAAGGATATAAGAAAGGTCCCTATTGTTTTTAAATTACGTAGACTATCGAGTTCGGTATTCAGATGTATCGGATTTTTATATTTGATTTTGTGACAATGGAAACTTTCTCTAAACATTTCTAAATTGTTCTCAAATATTTGAATAACTTAGTACTGCCTTTTTTTGAGGCCGGAAAAAAAATTGTCTGAGGTCGACCGGGAAAAAACATTTTCTTATAGAATGGTGGCCTGAAGAATCCACAATTTCAATCAGTTCCAAGATTGGGCCACTAGAATGAAAGTTACAGCCCTTTGAATTTTTTTTCGAAATTTGTTTTTTGTCCATAATTTTTTATTGAGAGGTCTAATCGAAAACGTACGAATTGTTTTGGATTCTACGCACCAAAATTAATAAGAAAAAGTGTTTTCCCGAGAAATTTTGGTGCAGTCGATTTTTGGCAAAAAGGAAGGTTATACACTGCCTTTTTTTGAGGAGCAAAAAAAAATTGTCTCAGATCGACCCGGAAAAAAAATTTTCTTATAGAATGTGGCCTGTAGAATCCATAATTTTAAACAGTTCCAAGATTGGTCTACTAGTTCAAAAGTTACGGCCCTTTGAATTTTATTTCGAATTTGGTTTCTAGTCTATAACTTTTGATTGAGAAGTCTGATCGAAAAAGAACGAATTGTTTTGGATTCTACGCACCAAAATTAATAAGAAAAAGTGTTTTCCCGAGAAATTTTGGTGCAGTCCATTTTTGGCAAAAAAAAAACAAAAATTTGTCTCAGATCGACCCGGAAAAATAATTTTCTTATAGAATGTGGCCTGTAGAATCCACAATTTCCAACAGTTCCGAGATTGGGCTACTAGTTCAAAAGTTACGGCCCTTTGAATTTTATTTGGAAATTGGTTTCTATAATATCGTTTGTTAAAAGCGAAATTATTGTAACGTAATTGAGAATGGGAAACGGTAACGGAAATTTACCGTTGGTTAAGCAGTGTATATGGACTGTTACGAACATCACATGTCGCTATTTCAATCCCATAAGCGTGGATGATGTCCATTCGTCTCAAATGTGAGCCCTTGCTGTAGTAAAATATTATGCTTCCGTAATAAATTTAATAAATTACATGAGCTTTGCTCCCCCTGAGATATTTTCCATGGGTTTAAGGATATTTTTAGAAATTCTTTATTACCTACTTTGGTCAGTTTGTCTTTACAAACGTACCGATCTGTACTCTACGTGGGCCTTCTTCTAAATCATTACAAAAAAAATGATGCCAAGAATAGTATGTGACGTTATCCCACAGCCCATAGTTTTGAAAATACAAGTTTTCATATTATTTATCATTGCCATTATCCTGAAATGGTTCAAGTGTTTTTCGTACGATTACAATGCTGTCCAATTACTACAACTACAATATTCAAGTTGGCTGAATTAATTATTATGAACATAACAATAAATTTTATTTCTTGCATTGTCTAAAATGTATCCGTATTATATTAATTAATAAAAGCAAATTCAAAAGATCTGTCTTTAAACAATGAGAAATTTACGAATTTCACGTTGTTCACCCGAAACTAAATCGGTAAACACTTAAATTTCAAGGTATTGACACTAATTGATAAAGAAACATATCAATTACAGGCAATTCGATAATTTTGTTCACAACGACTTGAGATCGCAATGCATACTTCACGTGTTTTTGCTTGCCTATTACTACATCTATATCTTGTGGAAGCCCTTGTACCAAGAGAAAAACTGGAAGTGTTCGATTTTTCCCCTCAACTAAGTACACTAACTTTCGAAGGTTTCTCCAAAAATTGTTCGCAACAGCTATCTAACTATGTCACGGATCTCTTGGATATGAAGCGATGGGCAGTAGAAAGTAAGTACTTACTGCCCTGTCCAGTGGCAATTATCATATACCTACGGTTTTAGTGCATGACGCGTCCGGAAAGTATCCAACGGCGAATGTGGGCGGCAACTCTTTCTCACTGGGATCTTTTGACCAGTGTATAAATATCGCTGGAGGTCCACCAGAAACTGTAATCTCCGGCAAATACTGCCTTGGTAAACTGTTTACGTTTTTGCAACCGAGTATGGTAAGTATCGGATTCTTGTCTAGTCCTCCATTTAGCCGACTTGAGTGTATACTAAATACCAAACCAACCAACCCTGCTGTCACTTGAAGTTGTATAGCTTTATTCTTTATGTTATGCTTAAGAACTTCATGCACTGAATGTTAGTCCTACCAACTCTCATTGGAATACGTTAGGAAGTTGTCCTAGTGGTTGGATGATACGGACGTTTTAGATCCATCCGTGAAGGTGAATATGTCTGGTTGGAATGCCACATACTTATCAAGAAAGATGTGATAGTTTTTCCCTAATATGAATAGCACAGTTTGTAATGTAAATATGATCAGTTGTTAGCACTAAGCTTTTAGGATCGACCTACCTTTGAGGATATCACCATTGGTATCTGCATACCAAGTGCGTGCACGGGCAAAGAATTTGCAAAGTATTATAAGAAGAGCAAAATGGTATCCGTATCGGAGGATTCTTGTCAAACTAAAAAAACTCATTTCCAATTAGACGTTGGAACCAAAATTGTTTTGTATGTATGGTTCCTATGCGATTAATGTTGAAAACAAATATTTGTAGAACTTTTTTTACTCTCTGGATTTTATGGGTAATATTCTCCACGATTTATGACATAGTAATTCAACATCTGAACAAGGGTTGGTAACTAAAGAAGTTTTAACGTTCATAACGATTCGTGATTGTTTTAGAGCCTTCGCATTGGTTATTGGTTTCCTTTTCCTGTTACACAAACGCCAAGAGGCTTTTTGATATAACCACAGACGAAACTGAGATCACCTGTTTACGTGGAATGCGGGTGTTAACGATGATATGGGTCATTGTAGCGCATCACCATATGCTTGCTTATACTTTGCCACAAAGGAATAACTACAAAGGGGAG
Source organism: Photinus pyralis (assembly GCF_008802855.1). Classification (NCBI taxonomy): domain Eukaryota; kingdom Metazoa; phylum Arthropoda; class Insecta; order Coleoptera; family Lampyridae; genus Photinus; species Photinus pyralis. The sequence goes on from NW_022170819.1 coordinate 17,444,230, forward strand.
GTAATTTCTAATAAGTAAGGTTTCTAAATTCCTTTTTCTTATTTTAGTTTTTCGCAACGCATATTACACAGGGTATAGTGGCCACTGGATCCGAGGCTTCGGTCAATACTTTCTTTTTGTTGAGCGGATTGACTTTGTCCTATGTTTTCATGAGAAAAACAGGCAAGCTAGAGAAGTTCAATCTATTGGCGTTTTACATTCACAGATACGTTAGATTGACACCAACGCTGGGTGTCATTATTCTTGTTTATGTCTTCTTATTGAAGCATATGGGATCCGGACCCTTGTGGTCCGAAATCGTTGGACGAGCATCTGGCGCTTGTGAGAGAAACTGGTGGAAAACCTTGCTGTATATTCAAAACTTTGATCACCCCGATGGCATAGTAAGTAGTTTAACAGGATCGCCTTAACCTAAGGAATGCTTGTAAAAAACAAAATTGACATTCCTACCTCGGTATCAAAAATTGTGCCGTTTATTAGAAAATGTTTGGAATCAAGTTAGCAACGGGAATTTCCAGCAACGTAACCCCAACCAGTATATACATTAATTATTCTTTGGAATCACCATTGTATATACACCAAAGCGGGCCCCGAAAAGTTAGCAACAAATGATGGTATGAAAAAATAACGTTGACACATGCAATAGCAATACTGCAAGTTGGATAAAATTTTCATCGATATCGATGTACAATTAATGGAAATGTTATTTTTCATGAGGAAACGGTTTTCCACACTTGGCACACATTTCGGGAATAATTCCCTCCAGGTTGGAAATATTTTTCAAATTTCAACTTTAACGTGTTGAAACATCAATTTTCAATGTTGTTTTTGTTATGATGTGTTGCCATGTAAATAGGTGATTTAATTCACATTGAAAGAAACGTTGAGCGTTGAGGTTGCTCAGAACGAATACCTAACGGGGCCTGTTCCCCTAAAATATTGCAGAACAGTGCCCCGTTAACCATATATTCGTCATGTGCAGCAATCCCTACTAACCTACTTCAGGTTTCGGTTCAATTACAACCTACATCAGGTCCGACATGCTGTCGGTTGCTAAAGACACTGATTTTGTGACAGAAATAAGGTGTTGTAATCTTGTAGTGCGTAGGGCAGACGTGGTTCCTTGGGATGGACACGCAACTTTACCTTCTGTCACCACTGGTGCTATTACCTTTACTAAAAAAGCCAAAGCTAGCTCTATATGCAATTGGCTGTCTTGCCATGGGCTGCGTGATTTTGAGTATTATCCCAACGTTGCTCTTTCGTGAACCTGGATATTCGTAAGAGAGATAGTTTCGATATTATCCCTAGTGATTGTCTTATTTTAGGCCGATTATTAGGCAGATGCACGATTGGGCGCCTTATAACGTGGCTGGTCCGTGGTTGCTTGGAACGATTTTGGGCTACCTCATATACAGTAACAGTAACAGAAAGTCGGACACAAAAATTAATAAAGCAAGTTCGAAGATCAATTATGAGGCATAATTTACTTTAAGTTTAGATCTGTGTTGTAGTTTTATGGACAACTGCCATTGTTGTGATACTCGCGTGCATGTTTTTTCGATTTCGCAGTATTGCATTTATAGTAATTGCAAGACGTCTTACACGAACTGCATGGTCACTTGCTGTTGCGTGGATAATTTATGCCTGCCAGTTTGGATATGGGGGTGAGTAGGTACAATAGCTCGTATACTGCCCATCAAAAGTTTTTTCATCTTTCAAGGGATAGTAAACAGATTTTTGTCTAGCAAAAAATTTAAATTTTTATCAAGGATATCGTATAGTGTCTACTTATCACATATTTTGGTTCAAATCATCCTAATCGAAAGCATGCAGATGCCACTCGTTTTAACGGAAAGTTATTTGGTAGTATATGTGCATTGTACATAATTCTCAGAACTATATGTTTTATTCTTCAGCTGGAAATACTATTGATTAATTTTGCCATTACACTTCCGGTATCAATTTTTTTAACAATAACATGTGAATCCCCACTCATATTCATCGAGAAAATGGTACTAAGCAGTCCTAGGAGTAAGTAGGTACCTGTGTACGTCCGTTTAATTGGTTTACTTTGCATTTTAGATCAAATGAAAAATGTTGATAAGTCAAAAGGTATTTGATAGGACCTTGGGATAACGTTCATCATCGTTTCTACACCGAGTATTGTACATACAAGGTATTAGAGGACACATATCAACTTTATTAGGTTCTACCATTGAATAAGAAGCACAGGTTTTTGTTCGATGGTTCTACTAAGAATATAATAATACCTATATTATAAAAATGGCTAAGTTATAAATTGTAACAATATGTGTGTTCGAAATAAGGTTTAATATTGATAAATAGTAATTTAATTAAAAAGAACAAATTCATTAGTAAATCGATCCATTTACAGCTGCGGTTTTTCTTTACGTTATTGTGCACTGCGCAAGAGTATTTGTTATATACTCTGACTGCACTTACTCCATACTTCACGCAGTTCAGACAGCGCTAAACCTATTTCTCATTTTAATAACATATCACCCACTATATATTATTTAATGACACGGAAAAATTACCACAGTACGACAATCTAGTAGACAGATGAACTGCAAATGGAAGGAAGCCAAAGCATCATGACCTCTGCGGAGAGTCATAACGCCCAGTGACTAAAACCCCTACACATAGAAGCAGGAAGTATCAGTCAAACAGCCCAGCAAACACATTTACGTTTAAAAAACGTTTTTAAAGAGCTTTGAAAGGATACATTCGGTTTTTTTTTGTAGACCAATCATACCCTACGTTTAAAATACAATTTTTATTCATCCATATAAACAATAGAGTTGGTGTTCTACGTTCATAATATGTATATAAATAAACGTTTTTTAGCAATAATTTTATAAACGGATAGGTATATCATCACTTTTATTTTCCATGCTGAAATACTGGTATATTTAGTTCCTCCAAAATACGAATAAATTAGACATATTCAATTACGTATTATTTATGTCATAGTCTAACGAAACTGGTATAAGAAATGTTGAAAATAAGTAGATAAATAAACATTTTTTAATGTTAACCTGACAGACGTATATAATACGTTTTTAATTTACCACTCCTGGAACATTGAGATTGATTCCTTATGAATACGTATTTTGTACGATCGCATTCTTTCGTATTATATACGACCGTTTTCAAATTTATAGACATCCTGCGCAGATGTACGCTTCTTCGACGTCAGCAGGCACCTCTTATATGTATGCAAAAACGTATAAATTCGGCAAAAGCTCCATGTACAGCAAATGCTTTGATGGTGCGCAATTCCTTTAGGTAATTTTGATACGAAATGCTATATTTCTCACGCCATCGGCTAAATAATAACCAATTAAGAAATTAAAGTCTATTTAAAAAGGGATCTTTCCAATTTACGTGCTGCTACAGGTAATAGATATCGAAGACCTCCCACTCCTCGTGAAACGCACGCCAACTTCTTAATTTCGTATCTCGAAATTAATTACGAAGGAGCAAGACGCGTAGATAGTGTATCAAAGGTAATTAAATTCTAAATTAAAATTTATTTAAGGTTTACGTCGAAAATAAGGGATTACGAAGATAATGAAAAGTTTCTCATGAGCAAAGTTGCAGTTCTAAGTAAATTAACCCAACACGACCGTTTGTCACCACCTAATTAAAATAGTTGGGGATCTGGTGAAATATGGAACGTGGGTTATTAAAAGTTTACTTTAGCGTTAGAAGGTATAGTGGCGTTCAGTATCAGATTTTACAGAGAAGAGCTAAGCCGATGGATATTAATTTTCCTTCTCCATCAAATATTTAACGTAGGACGCAGGACTTAATTATTCATATAGGGCGAGACTTCGGAAGATGTGACACTCAAAAGTAAGGCAATGGAAACAAAATTTTACAAATTTAATCCACGATAAAAATAAAAATTATAACCCTCATGAAAGCTATTTTCTACTTATAAGAAGTGTAGGACGTGTAGCAATTTTATTTAAACATGTAGCCGTCCTGTACTAGTACTAGTAATGTAGAAATAATATTTTAATGCTACAACATTCCGTGAAACAATGGACGTTCTAAATCCGCATGGAACCGCGCGCGTAGATTTATTCCATAAACATGAAAAAACAAATTTAATTTTGTTGCGCCTTTTATATTTACTAAAAGTGGAAGTAACTTTTTGTGATGCATTGTACTTACCGTAAAAAATAAACATAATTAATGCAAGCTTCTGGGTAATTTAAGAGAAAAATCAAGCAAATGAACATTAATTGTGAGTGTTACGGGGAGAGGAGTGTGGGGGGGGGGGGAGGTGTACTCCACGAGAATTTTTTTGAGTTATATTCACATATTTTTACAACGGGAAATTGTTAACTTAGATATTATGTAACTGGCTAAAAAAGTAAGTTTTGAAATAGTGTGCCAAATACTAACATTCTTCGAGAACGCAATTCAATGAGCTTATTACAGTGCCATAAATTCTGCAAAAAGACAATTTGCCAGCAAAATTACACTGTCAGCACCACTGTCCCCAACTGCCGTGGGTTTGCAGGCGTTTAAAATTTCTCTTGCCACCTCTTCCTTATTGGGATAGTACGGTTTACGAATGAAGTTAAACATGTAGTTGGGGACAAAAGATTCCCACACTGGATACACCAAACGATCATCGTAATCTAGAAGTCCCGCTTCCTTCGCCCAGCAGTCCGCGTACTCATTGAACTGCTCGACACCTCTGCTTAGCACGAATGGTTCATTGACATGGCTGCTTACAAAAGCCTTATCTACGCCAAGTTGTTCCATACAAATATAATCCTCTAGTGTGTAGAATCGATTATCTACATCAATGGCGAATACCTGAAACGTTGAAATTTGTGCACAATTGTCATAAGCAAAAGGTATACCTGGAAAACTGAGAGTATGATGAAGATGTGTTTTAGAAATTCAGTCATGATTCACACGTTGTGAGAATAGACTATGTGATACAAGTGAACAACACATTGTGTACAGTTGTACTTTATTGGTGTTGTGAAACATGACTTATAACCTTTAGAATTTTGAAGCATATCCAATATTAAGTATATCTACTTGACTAATTGAGTAATATGTAGTAAACAGATGAATAAACAAAAAATATTAGATTATGAGGGGGTCAAGGACATAGTAAGAAAGGAAACTTTTTCATTAATGATTGAAAATAGAATTTGGAATGTATCAAACCCTAACCAAATTTTGTGCTAAGCCCTAGTTGACTTAATTTCACCCAGATGGAACGCCCTAGTAGTACACATAGCATTCGATATCTTATTTATAAACCTTTTAAATCCAAAATGTACAGGGAATATCCTATGTATATACTATGTACATTCATTATGGACATATGTATTTTATTTCCAGTGTGGACATTCTTTAAATATATATTTTGGATGTGATATGGACGTTTATGCACACACATTGTATGCATCTTTTATGTATATTAAAAGTACCTGATCATATTATATCTTATACCTTCTCGCGAGGATTTTCTAAAATCAGGAGTGAAACGAGTGTGCTTTTGTAATTTACACAGTGAAAGGTTTGTGTAAGACCTAAAGTTACAAGATATAAAGACAGGATGGTAATTACTAAGGTCAAGAATGGCAGGTATGTTAGCAATCTAATTCATAATCTATTATTATGAGCAAATGCACGTTTAGATTTATATCAGTTTTAATTTAGAATGGCTAAAATAAATGTGCTATGGACGATACAAATGAATGTGAAAAATAATTCCCTTGAAACAAAAACAACAAATACAAAATACATTTACAAATACTGCTCAAATTGTCCTCCATTTTCGTTAATGCATAACTGTATTTTTCGGCCTATATTATTATTTCTATGCTGTTTTTTAGGTGCTGTAAATCTGGATACACATTATTATTGTCCTTTAAATGGCCATCAAATACGGCCGTTAGTACCACTCCACTGATTCTGGAACATATTCAAATATTGCGTTACTCTTTACGCATTGTGGGCAGGTGCATCGTCCTGTTGATAATATAAATCTCTAACGACATTTAAGGGCACATCATCTACCATATTTGCTAACGCGTCTCTTAAAAATTGTAAATACCGATCAATTTTAAGGGTACCTTCATACATGCAAAAAAATACTTTATCTTTCAAAATAGCACACTAAACCAAAAAAAATTATAGGGTGTTCTCGGTACTCCAATACCGATTATTTCTTGCATTAATCATGCCAATATTATTTTGAAAAATTGGATTCGTCTGTCCAGATAATAAATAAAGTCTCTTCTTTCGTTTAACAAAACATAACAAAACTTAAGACATTTTTCAGGATCTCCACGATGCGCGGTATTTATTCCTTTTTGAAATTTTATGCCTACACTAAATTGGGCCTCAGTAGCAGCCATTCTAATAGATGCTCTAGATTTTAGCATTAGCGGCCTTTTTCAAAGTAAACTTTACGTTTGAACTAAAATTACTCATTTTCTAAATTTCTCAATTTTCCGAAATAACGTTACTTTTCGGTAACAAAATTGTCTAGGTGTCTATAAGGAATAATAGATAATTTGTTCCATGCTTTTTTTCTAAAACAACTAATCCGGATCTTGCAGTTTGGGGGACAATTTCTTGATCCTTGTAGGGACATCTGTCACAATATAATGATAAAGCTCCAGAATACTAGGCAGTTTCTTGTCTATTTGTATCTCTGGATTTAGATTATTTTTTACAAAAGAAGTTAGGTTTTTTCTTGACTTATTTTTTTGCGTAGTAATTTTAAAACCGCAAACGCGAAGAGGAAAAGGTTGGACGATTTTCTTCAACACATCTGTAAATTAACATAGATAGCTCTTTGGAGACAGGTATAACGGGCAGCTTTCGACACTCCCTTTAAAACTGGAACATTTGATTTTAAATCTGTTAATAATTTATCCAAACTAAAATCCACTGGCGAGGAAGAAGAATTTCCATCATAAACTTAATCTATTGTAAGATGTATTTATTGAGGTAAATTTTAAATCCACTTTTACTCTTGAATTGCTTTTTAATGATGGACCATTTAAGAATTTTTAAATAAGGCCAAATTCTTCGTAACAGCTGCATCTCCTTAAATTAAATTTAATAATTTAGGAAAGTGATAAAATTAAAACGAAAAAATTACGCAGCTATCGCCATTTTTAAAAGGAAAAAGAAATTCAAGTCAAATAAACCAACTTTGTTTTTATTCGTAAGAATTACTTCACATGCAGAAAATGGCCTACCCTTATAAATCCCCAACCAACATAACGTCTACGTGACGTAGGTAGTTTACACAGCAATATGTGCCTACCTATCAAATATTTGGGGGTTTCACACACTATCCATATCTGTTGTGCATACCTTTCATTTAACGAAAAACTACCAGGCAACCTAACGACCGAAAAGCAAAGTTTTTATTATTTCATTAATTAACCCCATTACATTCCTGGGGTTCGTGCTTTTCACCTTTCTGTGCTAAATTCGCCATTATGAAAGTAATTGGGAAAATACGAAAGAGGAGAACACGAAGAAGCAAAAAAAAAAGCTAATTGTTTATTCTCAAAGTGACGGTAACGGAACGGTTATGTAAGACAATGGGAAACAATGAGACTGGAGCTCTTAGCACGTTTTCTGACACACTCGTAAAAATGACACATTCCGCTAAGATCGTAGAGAACACGTGCAGAGCGAACTTCGAAATTATATTTATTATGCCTTTCACGAATTTTCACGCAGCTCTCTTTATTGCTTATTACAGCATTCGTTTAGATTTTCATACCGGGAGAAATATTTTAAACGCTTCAAGAGTAGAAATCAATTAATGGATTTCTGGTGCTTAATAAATAAACAAAATGATTTCGCCAAAAAGCGTAAAGGGAGAATGTTAACATTTTAATTCCTAATGCGTTCGAGACGGTGGGACGACACGCCATCCGATCAAGTAACGTGAGTGAAACCCGGATTTCCCGAAGGATTACGACCTGATTGGATGGACATCAGTACCTCGTGTCCGCTTGCATTTCGGCCTTTCCAAATAAATAACTCCTCCACTCAACGGAGATTACATTAGGGCAATTTAGTAAAATGATTTAAGTTTTTTCGTTACTCTTACGCGGTCTGGGGGAAAAGCTTCAAGCTTGAGGACTGTCATTTCAAATGGAAGCAAGAATTTAAAATGTAATCGGGATGGGTACAATCGCAATTTAGAAAGTTTTCGGAGCCCTTACCATTTAAACTTAACGTTACAATTTATGTAGAAAGTAAACTGTTTTTCTCAATGAATCCTCCTTCTTTAAAAAACTCATGTCACTGGTCGCTTTTCGAATTTTGCGATTGGTTAGTTTGAACGATCTCGAACGATATCAGACGAACCGCGTTGATTTTACAAGTTCAAGTTCAATTTAACAAACAAGTGCAGTGCAGTCGCCAGTCAGTGGTTTATTTACGAGTGCAGTGCTGCACAATACTGCGCACAACCTTAAACCTTCTGTTTTTGAATGTCAATCATCGTTCATTCAGCTTAGATCACACCTTGAATATCATGTTAATTGTCCCATAACAAATTCGGGATCTGCCACATTATGATATTACAGGAATGGGCTACGCAGTTTCAAAGAAACTTGCATCTTTCACCTGCCTATGATATGATTAAGATCAAGGTCAAGTTCGTAGAACCTAGAACACTGTTTTCATTCATTCGCACATTTCGTCGAAACGACAACGCACTTTGCTTTTAGACGAACTACATTTTACATCATCTTTCGTTAAGGTTGGTTGAGCAAAAACCTATTTATTCACAAATTTCGTGAGGCGGCATGACATTTTGATTTCATGGGAGGGAAATTTACAGCTTAGCCTCGAGCTTAGCTTTCTTCTGTTAAGATCGAGCTCAAGTTGGTAGAGCGAAATCCGAATTTCTTCACAATTTTTGTGGGGTATAACACTTTAATTTCATGGGAGGGAACTAAATTTTATGGCATTTTTTAAATTAAATTGGAGGTTAAGTGGTAGAGCAAAATCTTCATTCATTCACAAATTTCGTCGGAAAAAACGGCTGGACACTTTCACTTCATGGGAAGGAACTAAATTTTACACCAACTTTCTTTAATTAAACTCGAGATTAAGTTGGTAGAGCAAAATCCTTATTTATGATTAAGTTGGTAGAGCAAAATCCTCTTTTCTTCACGGGAAAATTGGCATTACATTTTGATTTCATGGGAGAGCACTAAATTTTATGCCATTTTTCTTTGAATATTGGAGGTTAGGTAAGTGGGAGAGCAAAATTTTCATTTATTCACAAATTTCGTTCGAAAAAGAACAGGACACTTTCATTTCATTGGAAGGAACTAAATTTTTTGTATTTCTCTTTGATTAAATTGTATGCTCGATTGTATGTGTTGTTAATAAGTGGTAGAGAAAAACTTCATTTATTCATCCTCAATTATTCATAAATTGCGTGGGAAAATCGACAAAACATTTTGATTTCACGGAAGGGAACTAAATTTTATCGCATTTTTCTTTGATTAAATTGGAGGTTAAGTGCTAGAGCAAAATCTTCATTTATTCATCCTCATTTATTTATAAATTTCGTGGGAAAAACGCCAGAACATTTTGATTTCATGGGAAGGAACCAAATTTTATGCCACTTCACTTTGATTAAATTCGAGGTTCAGTGGTAGAGCAAAATCTTCATTTTTTCACAAATTTCGTCGGAAAAACGGCAGCACACTTTTACGTCATGGGAAGGAACTAAATTTTACAACAACTTTCTTTTATTAAGGTTGAGATTAAGTTGGTAGATCAAAATCCTCATTTACGATTAAGTTGGTAGAGCGAAATCCTCATTTTTTCACAAAATTTGTGGGAAAATCGGCAGTACATTTTGATTTCATTGGAGGGAACTAAATTTTATGCCAGTTTTCTTTGAGTAAATTGGAGGTTAAGTGGTAAAGCAAAATTTTCATTTGTTCACAAATTTTGTCAAAGAAATGACCGAACACTTTCATTTCATGGGAAGGAACTAAATTGTTTGTTATTTTTCTTTGATTAAATTGGAGGTTCAGTGGTAGAGCAAAATCATCATTTATTCATCCTCATTTATTCACAAATTTCGTGGAAAAATTGGCAAGGCACTTTGATTTCATGGGAGGGAACTAAATTTTATGGCATTTTTCTTTGTTGAAATTGGAGGATGTTCACAAATTTCGTGGGAAAAACGACGGAACATTTTGATTTGATGGGGAGAACTAAAGGAACTAAATTTTATGCCATATCACTGATTAAATTTGAGGTTAAGTGGTAGAGCAAAATCATCATTCATTCACAAATTTCGTCGTAAAAAAACGGCAGGGCGTTTTGACTTCATGGGAAGAAGATAAATTTTATGCCACTTCACTTTGATTAAATTCGAGGTTAAGTGGTAGAGCAAAATCTTCATTTTTTCACAAATTTCGTCGGAAAAACGGCAGGACACTTTTACGTCATGGGAAGGAACTAAATTGTTGGTTATTTCTCTTTGATTAAATTGGAGATTAAGTGGTAGAGCAAAATCTTCATTTATTCATCCTCATTTATTCACAAATAATAATAATAATAATAACTGCAATATCTCCACCAAAAACCCAAGCAACCACACAAATACAACTTCAAGAACCAAGAAACACCATAAATACAAGTAACGCAACATGTACTACAAAGACAGGTCCACCCAATAAAGTTACACGCGCTAGCACAGTTAAAAAACACATAACTCCTTCTTCACAGAAACACACCACGTTATCACAACCCACTCGTACTCAATCCAAATGCAAAAACCTAAACAGCACTACTAGCTCACAATAGTATATTAAGATACAAGTGTATAATCAAGTCTTTAAAGCACGCGCAACGAGTTTAAGGGCACGACGCAAAGCGGAGTGCCTTTAACGTTGCAAGTGCTTTAAAGACCAATTATACACGTGTATCTTATGGTATTTTTTATTATACCTGCTGTATAATTTAAAAATAGGAAATACAATGAAGTCATATTGACGTTATACTCGAATACATGTCTAATTAAGTGGGCTGGGTGTTCGTAATTTCACGATTGCCATGGAAATGTCACTTGACGTTTGCTTATAAAAATCATAGTCTTTTGAATTAAACGATTTCCGTTGAAAAAGATAATACACCGCCCATTAAATCGATTGTTGTAAAATCTAAACAAACATTGGTTGGTGTAAAATCCAACTCCAGTAAAGCCTATTATAAAGAATATGAAAAGTTGTTTCCATGGATGAATAGGAATTTACTTACGAATACAGTCTTAAATGCATCCATAATGCTAGCATATATGAAGGAAATGTCAAAGGTATTTACATCTTCTATATTTTGGTGCATTCATTCAAAACTTTAAAGCAATGCTGCGATTAAAAAGTGGAACAGATTTGGAAGCATACCCTAAATTACGCGCGTTTGTGAAAGCTTCAACCAAAAGATAAGTACAAAAGCCAAAGAAATGTTCTGCATTTACAGAAAGCGACCTAAGAGGATTTTTTATTTCATCCAGATGACAGTTTCAAAAGTCACTTGAAGTATCGTTACTTAGCAACTTTAAAGCACGTGTGTTTTAAAGACCCTTTTTCGCACGCATTTGAGTGTTTAAAACGGAGATTGTGATTCAGGTATAATAAAAAATACTGTAATATCTCCATCAATAACCCAAGCAACAACACAAATACAACTTCAAGAACAAAGAAACACCATAAAGACAAGTAACGCAACATGCACTACAGACAGGTTCACCCAATAAAGTTACAGGCCCGAGCACAGTTAAAAAACACAATAGGTACTCCTTCTCAGAAACAAACCACGTTATCACAACCCGCTCGTATTCAACCTAAACGCAAAGCCAAAAAAACACTTACACAGTAAACTCTATTTAATAAAATTACAGGAATTATTATAATGATTTTGTTTATTTTGTTTTGTTTTCCTCTTTCCTGATAGCGTTGGCTATTGTGCCCATCAATAGCTATGTTGGTAAGTATGAATTACATACTATCCCTAGATTTCCAATGTGCGTGTGTGAATTTCTATTGTAATTTTTATTGTATATTTTTTTTAGAACCCTACATAACTTCACCACACTAATCGTTACTTGATTTTAATCCGTGCGATTAGTTAACTAAGCTAGACCTGAGTTCTCACAAGAAACACCGACCATAATAATAATGCCTTTATTGGCCTACACCATTTTTTGAGATATCCTTCTACGTGACGATCTACTCAAAGGGCGGAGTTCAGGTTGTAATAAAAATGTTATTACTTCCTGCTCTTCCAATCAACCCATTGAGAAAATTGAGAAAATCGGCAAGGCACTTTGATTACATGGGAGGGAACTAAATTTTATGGCATTTTTCTTTGATTAAATTGGAGGTTAAGTGGAAGAGCAAAATTTTCATTTGTTCACAAATTTCGTGGTAAAAACGACATAACATTTTGATTTCATGGAGAGGAACTAAAGGAACTAAATTTTATACCATATCACTTTGATTAAATTTGAGGTTACGTGGTAGAGCAAAATCTTCATTCATTCATTAATTTCGTCGGAAAAAATGGACAGGGCGTTTTGACTTCATGGGAAGAAACTAAATTTTATGCCACTTCACTTTGATTAAATTCGAGGTTAAGTGGTAGAGCAAAATCTTCATTCATTAATAAATTTCGTCGGAAAAACTGCAGGACACTTTGATTGACATATCTACAAACTTTAATTCACAAGCCTTTTTGTATAGCGTCTTTTGAAGTAAATTTTGTCTATTTTTTGTAGAAAGAAGTTTAAAATATTAAACCGGTAATAGCCTACATTACATTCTCATGAGCTAATCCAGCCCATAATCTGCTGTCCATGCAAATTTGTATAGACACCTACCAGATTACTTTTATTTTGTTTAGATTTTATGAAAAGAAACATTTATAATACATCTTGAGGGGTTTTAAGAGCAATTTACGAAATTAATTTATATTTAGCTTCTCTACGTTAAATCAACAAATTTGTTTATAATGCGTCTGAGCAATTATTGATGCATGAATGTTCGTGCAGTGTACCTAAATACCTACTACTTTCACGCAACCGTTGAAGCATTTAGTGCCACAAGCAATTTTTACTTTACATGAGTACTGTGCATATAATTCCATGTTGATACAACCTTCACCGTCTAATATTGTGAGTGCTAAAATGTATAACCAGTTATCTATGTAATTAGAAGACAACTTGGCAAGACGAGCAGGCGTAGCCTGCGGAGTCGCGCTAGTATACTAAAATAAACGATTTTCACTTTCTTTCCTTAGAATTTATCAGGACAACCGTAGTGGGAAAAAGAGGAAATCTGTGATGTTCTATTGCTAGGCTTAGCGCATTTTTAACGTGAGAGATCAGCAATTTTCAGAGTAAGTAAAATATTCAGGATAGTATTTGGTAGAAATTTAACGCTGAAAACATCAGGACCCTAAGATATCCCCATTGACGGATGCATCATAGTCCACCTTTCGGAATGCATCCACCGGGATGGAGTGAGAAAATTTTCGGAGGGTGGTGGCGGTTGTGTCGAGATCGTCTAGGTCTTGGTGGATGGCGGGCTGGTTCCGGCTCTGGTCCTGGACCTGCTTCTGGGTTGAATTATCGGAGAAAGCGGCGATTTCGACGAAAAAAACTACCTGATACCGTTTTGACGATAGTGGATCTTCCATTCAGGGTCAAGAACCGATCGGAGTACCACATGTTGAGGGGGACTTGCTGGGGATGAAGGTAATCTTCCCTGAGGAGCTTTCCGGAACTGAGGAATTGCCAACTTCTCCGGTGAGATAAGCCTTGGAAGCGGGAGACTTCACTGCTGGGTTACCTGGTTAGCCGCTGATTTGAATCTCCTTCCTATTGTCATTTTGACCTAGGGAAGCGGGAACTGTATTATACTTCACTTTTGCAAAATCACTTTTCGAGCATTTTAATTAATTTGCGGGTTAACTAAAATAATAGTCAATTTATCACATGAATACTTGGTCCTATGATTTGGGTTATACATCATGCCAGTGTTCGTGGAGTAAGTATACCTATTACGTATAGAGAAAAATGTATTTATAATTTATTATCAGACGCCAGTTAATTCCTGTTAGATTAAACGAAGAGGCTAATCGAAAGGTTTCCAATTTCTGCAAAGGTTCCTTAATCCGAGTCAATTTTCAGATTTTAAACGGAGACGCTAAAGGAAGTACTTAAAACTTGTTCCACTCTAAAGATATTATCGAAATTGGAACGTTTTAAAAGCCGAATAAGCAAAAAGCATGTAAAGGATTCGATATTATCCTTCCAATAGTCGTATTCAATATGGTTAAGCCTTTCCGGTGCATCCTTAGCATTAAATACAAGGGTATCCTTACAAGAATTTCGAACGTTTCCTTCCGCTCGATTTGCGCTCAAAGAAACAAATTGCTAGCCACAACTGTATTATAACAAGATCCCATTGACGTTTAGGGATTTTTCGTAGATATGCCAAATATAGGATTCCTTTTAGAGTTTAAGCTGAATATAAAAGAGGCTAGGTATTTGGGATTTGTTTTAAGATTCGTTCACTAGAATTTGTTGGACACTTACCACGTTTACAGTTTAGTGCAATACTGCGATGTAAATTTCACAACGTCTGCAGTATAGCGAATCGTTCATGTTCAATTACAGATGAAAGGAAATCTATTCAAATTGATTCGTGTATATTTTATACATTTCCGGGCGAGGAATAAAATTGAATGGAGGAAATATGTTTTTGGATCAGAGACGTTCGTTAAAATTCTGCGTTCAGTTTTGCTTTGTAAGGATTTGTTGGCTTTTCCGCGCTCTTCTCGTTGCGATGAGAAAGGAAAAAACGTTCCCGACTGGAAACATCTGCCTGCAATTATTAATTCTGTCTCCAATATGAATTATTAACCCATGATAGAATCGAAAAAATTAAAGGAAGCGTTCTGATGGTTTTGTATAAGCTTCGATCCTTTTGTATGTTCTCGTAAAGCTAATAAACACACTCAATAGCTATTATCGGAATTCATTCACAATGCAACCTCCAGATTTCAACAAAACGGAAATTCAATTGAGTTGTTTGCTATACCGCCTTTTGTTTTTTGTTTTCAATGAGCGTGCTTTGAAGGGTAATAGGGTTGATCGATTGAACAGATTATTTGCTTCTAATACAAGTTCATGTACTGAATGCCTGTGTATAGAAAGCCAGCTATTTGCGAAGTGATTTTAGCGAATCATTTTGTTTTAGTATTCTGTCTTTAGTGTCCATTGAGTGGTTAAAGTTGTTTTAGGTTGAACATAGATCTATATTGCAACAAGTAAAGGCTCGCTTTCCGACAACTTACGCTGCCCGCAGGTTTGAAGATCTCTTTTCCATAAAATAATGATTTAAAGTTTGAAATTAATGTTGTTAGTAATGTAGTTTTAAAGTCTATTTCCAAATATGGATGGTTCTTTCAGCATTTTTGATGTTACCATGGTTTTCCCTTGATTTCTTTGAGGCTTACCAATTTAATACGTGTCATTTGCTCCGTATTTGCTGCTATTCGTAATGTTCCTATATTTAGTTGGCTCAGTTCATGTTCCTTATGAAAATGTCACCCGAGTAGGTACTGTAGCAGTTAACCATTATTTTTAGGTTTCAACAATCGCCGAAAGGTATGTAAACAACGAAAAGTATTCGACATAAACACTTTTGAAGAATAACAGCATATCTTGCACCTATTAATTTATTGCACTGCAGGTGTGTATGATTCAATTTCAAGTATTGTAGATTTACTTTCAGGGAACCGAAGGATTCGGATATTTTTCTAAAAAGTACCTATCCTCAATCCTGTATCGAGCATTCTTTGCAAACATAAATCAAAGTAATCCTTTAAAATTGTTATGGCTCCCTTAAACTACTTGATTCATAGTTCAGTCAATGTGTACTTCAGGATTACAAAAGGTCCGGTAGAAGATCTTATTTTTCCGACTTGTGTAAATGGTAAAGAGAGAGAAAAATCCAAGTTTGCCAATGGGACTGACGTCAGGAGAAATTTCTATTGACAAAAATTTGCAAACATTTCTGACTTTTTTCCATTTTTCTAAAATAACACGCCAACGGCAATACTTGGGTAAAATCATGTTTTATTCAAAATTGTAGTGTATGAAAGTACAATTAATTTGAAATTTTATTTGGTCCCCTAACATATCTGTACCTCAGAGGTAAAGTATATCAAGTCACAAACTCAAAAGGCATTTTCCCTCCATCTCGTCAACAACTGCACCCGCAACTTTCGATGCTCCACAACAGAGCTGTCACTTTTAATAAGATTTAAATCTTTTTTATGATTTAAATACTTTTTTCGATTTAAATCATTTGATCTTAAATCTTTTTACGGAAAATGATTTTTGATTTAAGATTTAAATCTTCATGAAAACTATCTTTGATTTTGAACTTAAAAATATGATTTAAATCTTTTAAAAAGATTTAAATACTTTCGAAAAAATTTAAAACGTTTCCGAGTGATTTAAATCTTTTAGAGACGATTTAAATACATACTAACAAATTCTCTTGATTTTTTTCAACCTGACTAAGCTAATTAACCCGGGTTTTATTTCGGTAGACGCTTATACAGAGTGGTGCCTAGCGCGACGCAGCATAGGGATTTATTTCAATGGTAATTTCTTTATAGTCAATTACTAACTCCCCTAATTATTTTAGAGCAAAATTCTAAATTTGTTTTTTTCAGAAAAAAAAGACTGCATCTGTTCATACTATTAGTTATAATTTTCCGTTTTTCAAAACCGTAGAAATCGACAAAATAAATCAGATATGCCTTCGAATTGCCTAAAAAAACAACGTAACCTTTTCATTATTTGCCTTTGACGTATATTAAATTTATAGATACTTGTTTATAACCGTATTTAGACTTTTGCTCTAAAATAATTAGGGGAGCTAGTAATTGGCTATAACGAAATTACCATTGACATCCCTATGCTGCGTCGCGCAAGGCACCACCCGGTATGTATTTATTACAAAATCTAGTATTCAGAGATTGACGATATCTTGGTTTTATAAAATTTCTTTCGCAAAAAAATACATATTTTAATTTAATAAATAATAACAATAAGATACGGTAGAAATGGTAGGTATATTGATGAATGATGTTGAGAGTTTCGAGCAAGATCATCAGACCAATCAGTTTTATTGAATTTAAATCCTTTACAAACATTTTGTCACAAAACGATTTAAATCATTTCACAAAACGATTAAATCATCGGAAACCAGATTTAAATCTTTTTGAATGAATTAAATACATTGAAAGTATCTTAAATACTTTCGAAAAAGATTTAAATCACAAAAAATATTTAAATCTCAAAATGATTTATTATTTAAATACTTTCTTATTGACAAAAGTATCTTTGATTTAAATCATTTGTTAAAATGAAATGCATCTTTGATCTTTGATTTAAATCGTTTTTTAAACAATTTGTGACAGCTCTGCTCCACAACCTCTAGATTCTCTAGACCGAGAATGCAAGGGGGCATCTTCATTTTACACTTATATTAATAATCAGTCCGCAGTCGTGCCCACTAACGTTTGTTTTATAGATAGAAGAGAACCCAACGTTGGGCAACCGTTATTCCAAATGCAACTTCCTTTGAAGTGGAGCGAATTTTTCTTGGATACGGTGACAAACTATTTTGGGAGTGAATATTCTGGGAATATCCAGGAATTAATTTTTGAGAGGGGAATATTCCAGAGAGGATATATCGCAAAGACACGAATCCCCCCCCGCAAGCACAAATACGTCTACAATTCAATTAAATTTGGATTCGTCAGAACTGGGCAGATTTTGTAAATACTTTTTAGTATTCAAATCCTTTAAAGTAAAGTAAAACTTTGTAATTAAATACTTTTATGGAAGCAGTATTTGTATTTGTAACTCAAATACTTTCACAAATATTTAGTATTCGAATACTTCGCAAAGTATTCGAATACTTCGCATAGTATTCCTTTTTTTTGCCAAAAATCGACTACACCAAAATTTCTCGGGAAAACACTTTTTCTTATTAATTTTGGTGCGTAGAATCCAAAACAATTCGTACTTTTTCGATCAGACTTCTCAATCAAAAGTTATAGACTAGAAACCAATTTCGAAAAAAAATTCAAAGGGCTGTAACTTTTGAACTAGTAGCCCAATCTTGGAACTGTTTGAAATTATGGATTCTACAGGCCACATTCTATAAGAAAATTATTTTTCCGGGTCGATTTGAGAAAAATTTTTGTTGGAGACTCAAAAAAAGGCAGTGTATTACCTTCCTTTTTTTGCCAAAAATCGACTGCACCAAAATTTCTCGGGAAAACACTTTTTCTTATTAATTTTGGTGCGTAAAATCCAAAACAATTCGTACTTTTTCGATCAGACTTCTAAATCTAAAGTTATAGACTAGAAACCAAGTTCGAAATAAAATTCAAAGGGCCGTAACTTTTGAACTAGTAGCCCAATCTTGGAACTGTTTGAAATTATAGAGGTCACATTCTATAAGAAAATTTTTTTCCGGGTCGATCTGAGAAAAATTTTTTGTTGGGGACTCAAAAAAAGGCAGTGTATTACCTTCCTTTTTTGCCAAAAATCGACTGCACCAAAATTTCTCTGGAAAACACTTTTTCTTATAAATTTTGGTGCGTAGAATCCAAAACAATTCGTACTTTTTCGATTAGACTTCTCAATCAAAGTATAAATCTTCCTATACTACATATCATAGAGATTCAGAATTTTGTTTTAGGCTCACGGACACTGTATCCAATCCTAGAATTCCGCCATAGATAGAGCCGGAATACACAGGGTGTGTTTACGGATGGATGGAAAAGTGATGAAGTTAAAAACCCTCTCCTTAACATTACCAAGTCACTACTTTATATAGTAGCCCATCACCAAATTACTATAATATGGACACCAGGCTATTTCGTTACTCTTAGCTGCAAAATATTCGGGTACTCATATCAGTTTGAAGTTATTCCCACCAGAAACTGGAAGGACATAGTAACTTTACCTCATCTTTAAACTGACGATTTGTCACTGTTTCCTCGAAAGTCGGAACTCCTACAGTCCTGTTGATCACTTATGGGAAAAATATTTTCAAAGAGGGAAAGGTACGAGAAGGTGTCTTTCCACCATAGGAATTCAGAGCAATTGAAGCAAAAAGTAATAAAAGGTATTCCGAAGTTTCAACATTATAATGTGTATGAAGTTTAATCCTTTGGAAGATTCTGAGTGTTTCTAATACTCAGAGATGGGCACCTACGATTTATCTATGTATCGATTATACATATGTCTATTTTATTGTGAATGTAGGTATTAGTGACTGACAATCTAATTTACTAAACTTATAGAAGAAAACTTTTAGATAAACTAAAGGATCAGCAGCATTCAGACCGTGAAAAGGGACTTGAAATGAATCCTAATATGTTTGATGAAATTTACATTAAATCATTAGAGGGTTCCCTTTTTATTTTATGAGTTCGTATTTGTCAAACGTGTGCCTATTAAAATTCATTAACAGGAACACGACTGCACTAAATGATGCTATAAGCAAATTTGGCTTCTGGAAATAGAATCATCGATCGCTACTAATACAAATTTAATAGGCTATTATTTACAATTTATAATGACAATACATATTGAATTGAAGGCACAAATTATATATTCCGGGTAAACTAAGTGATTTGCAAATGTTGAAATATAAATCAACTGTCGCGGGGCTCTCTGTTGATGAACGAGAAGGTTATTTAAATCCGTATATCCTAGTCAATTTAAAATTGCCTCGATCGTATACGGCGCTCTAGAACGAAGTTGCACAATTTATAGAAGACGTACCGTTTCGTGAGGGTTATGTCGCTCCAGTCCATAGTAATGCTGTGTATTTAGTTGTCGAATTTGTTTTAGGCAGGGAAGGACTGTGCCAGGTGCACAGGCTAGGAGTCTAAATTGAATGCCAATAACATCAAATGTCATTTACGGACTGAAATATTTAGTTCATGCGGTTCACCCTTTACAAAGCTTCGCAGTGAATTATTAATGGAACGCTTTGTATACGTACAAAATTGTACAATTTTTATTTCAGTCACCATCGTAACGTTTTACCCTTCCAATGTTTACTAATATTCAACATACTCCAAAAGCTCTCGACAGGCTTTAAAATATAGTACATTTGCAAGGTTTAAATGTTTTTGACCAAGAGCCTTTAATAGCCTCTACAGATCTAGGGATATTTTTAACGCCAAGTATACATTTTCAGAGTGCTTAAACACTTTTTAATCGTATTCGTATGAAAGGCTATTAAGTGTGCAAATCTTGAGATTTTAAGATCCTTTAGAGCTTTAAGGACCTTTAGGTGTATTCAAAATTCGCAAAGGTGTTTAAGACTTTTAAGGGTCGCCAACAGACCTACCTTTACATTTTGTTTGAACCCAAATCTTCGACCTGAATAGAGCGTTGTTATCATAATGGATTTCTGAAATCGACGGTTCCAGAAAGTCATATTATGGGCAGCTGATATCACTTCAAAATGTAGCACCCACTCGTTGAAAGGCTCGAAGGACCAAATCTAGTGTTAGGCTTGAAGGACCAAAAGCCGACTGAGTTTGTTTTTATGTCAAGATCGTCATCTGCTGAAGGACATTTTTTATATGAGGTGCCGTTATTTTATTTATGTTAGATTAAGGGTTTTATATTTTTAAGCAAAAAAGTCACTTATTGTTGATCTATCCAGATTCAACCAGGGAAAAGTTTTTTTCTAAAAAACTTCAAATACAAAATAGAAAATTCAATAATTTTAATTCAACGGAGGATAGTCAGCGCCCTTTATTAAAAAAAACCGTTTGCATTATACATTACAGGAAAAACCATTATTGGTAGCACTGAAATAAGTAATGATGATCACGGATTCTCTCGAATTAATAAGAAAACAAGTTAATTAAGCACCTTCAAAAAGTACGTTTTCTTTGAGATAACAGAACATACACAACCACAAGCCTCTAATGTAAATCGGAAAAATTGCGAAACTTTCCCTTGCCGATGATTTTAAAATTTATAAGTTTAATTTACCAAGAACAAATGCAAGAGGGAGACGCGTAGATTTCTAAATCTAAAACTGAAATCAATTTGCCGGACGTTCCTCTCAGAATTTGTCCGACATTACTTTCAACATACAGCTACTTGTCGGCTATAAATGTTGCCGCGTCCGTCCATAGAAATTTCCTCGAGGCTTTCGCTGTCTTTGTTGAAACCACGTGAATTATTAAGTGGGAAGCGATCGGACAATACTCGGCGTTACCGTAAATTATTTCAGCTGGCAACAATTTCCTTTGGGTTAGTGCTGTAACGTCTACGTAACTTATTACCACATCTTTGAATGGGGGGTAATAAAATAGCGCAACACAAAAGTTATTAGAAGGATGCTGAGCATCTGTGATCACTTTGAGATTTATGGAATTGTTTTTCCAATATATAACAAAAATAGCTAAATTATCTCAGTTTTTTTTCGTGATACAAGGGTACGTATGGAAAAACAAGATAAACGATCAGATATGAAAGCTTGACATTTTTTCTCTTTCAGTTCGGCGACGTTAAGTCATTTCCAAATAAATTTATCATTCCTTATGTTGATATCAACTAGAGCTTTGTGTCATATAGACATTTGCTTATGTTCACCTCTTAGAACAGCAATAGAGATTTATGCGGATACAAAAAAGTAGCTGTATCGATTCGCTCAAAGTTTTCGAATCGACGAAAGGGATGGGGGTGGGTAACAAACATCATCCTGTTACCGGAACTTATTATTAAAATAAATTCAAGGATATTCCACCTAACTCTATGCAATTATTCGCGAACCCGAATGAATAATGCATTATCTTGGCCTCTGGAATCCTTTGTGGTGCCAAGAATAACGAGAATAAGATGCAAATATTCGGCTTGGCGCGTAGCTTGATCAAACAGGCTATCTACTTCGTGTTTATTTGACAATGAGCGCAACTCGGGAACGTAATTTAAATATAATTAATCAAGTTAATAAATCGCGGCGGCGAATACGAAAGTGTTGCCCGTTTCTTTTTTCGGTCCCAATGAGCCGCGAGGGGATTTATCTTCGACATTTACTAGGATTATGTCTCGTGTCTCTTCTTTTGGGACGCCTTAACCCAAAATTATTTACACAGAGCTGCAATTATTTACGTTTGTTTGCTTTTCCCAAATGTCGGCAAGTGTTTGTTAAGCTCTGACACGAGAATAATACGCAGTAACATTTGTTTTTTTTTCCAAATCAAACACAACGAGGAGGGTGTACTTGAATGTGTCTCCAACGAGCGCGTTTTGTGCTAGAGAGAATAAATTCTCTTTGTTTTCTCAATTAATTTACATTTAAAGAGGACACACTTTCAAGGGAAACACTATACACGCACTGAAGGGCGATATATAATTTATGGGGTATTAGAGAGAAGGTTACTGCCTCATCTTATTTTTACGCTTGCTCGTCGTCTCTATCCGGTACGGCACCCAAATTCATACAAATTAATTGCTCCAGTACTAATTTACTGGACAGTGTATGCGAGAGAATAACACCTGAGTTCTTGGACAACGTATAAGACCTGGGTTCGAATGAAGATTGTATTGTTGCATGGTGGACATCATTTTGAGTAAATGATAATAATAATAATAATAATAATTTTTATTTCATGTGCAGGCAGTACAAAAAGAGCTTACAATCGTCAAATGGAACTAATTGGACAAAACAAACTTAGTACCGAAATTTGTGATCATGCAGGAATCGTGATTTTCTCACAGAATGTGTGCAGTTTCCAATTTATCGGAGTTCTCTCAATAACAAATTGTAATAATCCTGTATTAAAATTCAGGAGGACCCCATATTTGTGTAAAAAGTCTACCTAATATTCCATCATACGGATATTCTTTCGAAATATGCGAAAGGAATGCAGAATTGACAAATCGTGGCTCGTCAAAATGCCATAGGTTAACATTATAAAGGTTCAATTTTTTGTCTCGATTTTTGTTAGTATTGATTTTCACGATTAAAGTTTCCCTTAACGGTCGTCATTTCTGCACACTTACTTTATACGGCTAATTTTTAGGGCAGAAATATCAAAAGGTTTTGTGCAGAATTTGGCAACTAATGTACGACTATTTGTTTACCACAAGAATTAACTGAGTATAATATTCGGGCAGTTAAAACTTGGATTTTCATCTCCTTAGCTTATGCTAGAAACGAGTTTAGAATTTTTCGCACCTAAATAGGGGACACAAATATCACTGCCTACTACTCCGTACTATAGTACTAAACGCCTCAAAAATAAGTGTATTATTATTCACCGTGCTTGCTTTATTTTCTCAGTGAAATTTGAAGGAAAAACAATGTTCTGATTCTGTGCGAACACCACGCAGTGAATTTTTACGCGTCCGCGTATACTATAAGCCTAGTTTCAGCTAGGGGGTTGAAAATCTCCTTAAAAGCAGCGGTAAAGGATCATTTTTTTGCGGCAAGGGCAAGCGTTCTGTATGGGCAGCATGTGACGTATCCCATTACTACTGCTTTTAAGGAGATTTCCAACTCTCAAGCTTAAATTTTAGGCTCACTTCGAGGTGCGGCAAGAAAACAAATGTTGTACACTTTCGATATAATTTACTACCGAACTCTTTAATATTTATGTGCACTTTCAATTCGTGTGCGGACAATTCGCGCCCGGACAATTCGCACCCGGACCATTCGCACTCGAAAAATTCGCCTCGAATAATTCACACCCGGATAATTCTGTAAATCTTTGGTTTATTAAAATTAAATATTTTTAAGAGGCTACTAGACCATTGCATTTACAGAATGTATGTAGTAGTGCACATCTTGGTAAACATCTACTTCATGGAAAAATGTTTCAAATAATTGTTATTTGGTCTTTCATTTTCAACACATAGCGATTCTTTAAGTATTTCCATTTCTTAAATATAATCACGCTGGTTTTTTTTTTTGAAGTTGTATGAAGAGTCTGATATAGTTAAATCCTGTAATTTAAGAACACATAATTTTTATCTACTGCGCTTTCGTTTTGAGAAAATAAGAATAGGTAACTGAAACGTCTTTTGTGGAGTAATTAAATACCAAATAGTTATACCTAGTTATAGTATATCTACAATATTATGTGTAATATTCGCTACTTTTGAGACGCTCTTAATATTAAAACAGAATCAACATATAATACCGTACACAAACAAAGTGATAAGTCTAAAGTTAAAAATATTTACATTATAAGATCAAGATGAAAATAGAAAAAGGAAGTAATTTTAACGCTCCCTTACATAAAGATTTCTTAATGAAGACACATAAAAAATTGTTCTTTATTTCTTTAGTTGAAAAGGGTGACAAAGGAAATGAATTAAATTTATTTTAGACAAAACGAGTATGTATAAATGACAATAGAACAATGCATTTCATAGATGGCACTAAATTTGGATAAGTAATTAAGATAATATTATAATTAAAGGTAAATTTGAAAAGACCCCGATAACACAAATTGCACTTCATAAAGAAACAATAAGAGAAATATCGTAATGACATCCTTTCTATTATTTCTGGAACATGAATAGGGTTTATTACAAGGTAAAAGTAATGAGGTCCGAAAAATCAGGTTTAAGTACGTATGACCACAACTAATTAGAACTTTAACGCCTGTATAGTATCTTCATTCTTGAACGTTTGACAGAGTGGTATTTTAAAATTTATCTGAGCACGGGTTTTGATTTTGTGTATACTTTTTTTTTAATTTTAAAAAATTTTATTTCTGGTGGTAGTGTTGTGGTGGTGTTCAGAAAAGGTAAGTTTCCAGTTTCCTTAGAACCAGTTTTACGTTTCTTTGACCACATATATGTCTAAATGTTGATTATTGGTGACTGACTAAAATTACACTAACTGCTTATTTTTTTGCGTTATCTTTGCTACAACCATGGTAGTGAATGAATTTAAAAGTTTCTTTTTGATTTTGTTACTCTTATTTATTTTATAGTTTGAAGAGATACATGGAAAAGTTCTGGCATTTTTTTAAGAGATTGTTAATAATCAAAACAGTAAGGGTTTTGAAAATCTTGAAACGTTTTAGGAACAGGTCGATATTGATGATCTTTCTTTTAAATTTCAGTATATTATTTAAATAATAGCCATATAATTTATAGCAAGATCAATTTTTTTCACGATATTTATCAACATTTTTTGCTTTTTTCGTTACTTTACAGTTCTTATCTCTTTAATTTTACGGAAACTCTCAAGAATCTATTTGTTTTACGTTCAAATATGATTATAATTTACTTGAGATTCTTTTAAGACAATACATACGTATTTCGTTATGTGTCCTTTAAATGGACGACATCGAAGGTTAGAGAACTAGGAAACTTAACTTGCAGCTATTAACAAATAATAATTGTTAAAATTTTATTTAGACTTTTATATTCCTATTGCAATATTATTTGTACGTGCTAAAAGGTTTCCAAATGAAAAAAACCTTGATTGTGAATTGGTACAATAAAACTGGGTAAATAGGTTTAAGAAATGTCAGGTGACAGTTTTGCTGATAGACCGATACCAGCGTTTAGCAGCATCCGTCTACTTGTGAAAATGAGTGCATGGACAATTTACATCACGGATGAGTGTCTTTTTAACTTTTTTTTTGTTTTCTTTTTAAAATACATTTTCATTCTAGGTACCTTTAGCAAGTGTTCTCATGTTTAATACGGAGATTACAATAAAATAAGTACTAAATTCTAGATTTTGAGTGATATGGATGCTAGTAAACTGACCTAAAATCTCTACTGCTTTGATATGGTCCATTCCATTTAAAAAGGTACATAGGATTGTACGTACGAATTCTTGCCTCATAAATACTATTAAAAAAATTATTTCTCTAAAAATTGTATGGCTCAACCTCTTCAAATTTTAATTTTACTCTGGAACCAACCACGGATATGGTCGTTGGCCTTTCCAGTTTTACTGCCCTTTTGGGTTTTTAATTGTTTTCCATCTATTGTAAGTTAGCTATAGTCTCTCCTCAATGATCTCTACCATCTTGTAGATCACCTGAAGATGACCGTTGGTCGAAACATGTAGTGTATCACTTCGTTTTATTAAATTATATGGTTTAGAGAACTTTTATTCAATATTAATAAATTATCCCATTTAGAGTTTGAACACAAAATGGACGTCACGATTCCAAATTATACCTTAATATTGAAAGTATCCAAATTTTAAATGTAGGTATACGTCTATTACATGCGCAAAGTAATAAAACGTGATATTGGTGAGTAATATTGGAGATTTCAAGCTCTGAGTTAATTTAATACTTCACAGCCGACTTTCTATGCTAAAAGTCAACCATACACAAAATACCCCCTCAGGGGAGCGAAATTCTGGTGCGAATTATTCCGGTGCGAATTATCCGGGTGCGAATTGTCCGGGTGCGAATTGCCCTGGTGCGAAATGTCCGGGAGCGAAATGTCCGGGTGCGAGTTATTCGGATGCGAATTGTCGTATAACCCTTTCAATGCCTATAGGTTATTTTTATTACCATAAATGAATTCCCTGACACCAAAAATATAAGTCTAGACACCTTATACGCCCCAGTGTGACTTAGAAATGCAATTCGCCCAAAGGTCGGTCATTTTCTAAAAATGGCGACTTTTCTCAATTTCTAGAGTTAAATGTGAAATAGACACCCAGATCTCGTCTCTAGGCTATATTTCGTTTTTTTTTTCAAAAATGTTACAGTTAATCACCCACACCCCCTCTAAAATCCACCCACACGGAAAAGGGATAATAGTATGGTCGTAGGTTTTCTACAAACCCCTGAATATGAAGTCTAGGTAATTATTGAAGTATTTATTGGTACATTCGACTTGTATTGTGAATTTCAATATATAGGGTGTTTAAGATATTGAAACAATCATCCAGGCCTTAAAAGATGACTAACAGATCATTTATAAAAAAACATGAAATGGGAAATGAAATCTTTCCTTATATTTAATAAAGCATAATGTGCTGAAATCGATGGGTTCACAAAGTTACAGTCGTTAAAACTACTTAAATTATTTCGGGTCCCTGTTCAAATTAGAAAAGAATTTAAATTTTTGTATAAGAAAGTAAATGCAGTGCGAAAATAGAGGCAGTATCCATATTGCAATACCTTTCAAGTAATTTCCAAAGCTCATGCCATTTCGCTATCATCATTAACTTAAAATGCTGAGACTAAGCAAACTTCCGTAAAATGTGTACCTCCACCTTTTTCATTGGCATTACGGAAAATATAATAGATCACAGATTAAAAACCGTTTTTAATTGGATTATGTTACCATCGAACGTACGCGTTACACGTGTCGTTCAAAGAGCAGGATTTACGAAACGCAGCACGTTGTGGTATTACGTGGGGGAGCTGTTTTTGTTATACCTATACACGTAGGTATAATGATGTTATTGCATGATCTAATTAAGAGTAAATAATGGCCATATTTTCCTTTAAAGCGACGTCTTTAAAATTCATAAGCCGTAAATGTATTTACATTCAGGTAGGAATAAGGAATAATAGCAGACGTTATCCTGGGGGACATATTAACGTACATACTACCTTCCTTATTTATTAATTTCTATTCCTGTTCCACTAATTAGAGTAATTAAAATGAAATAGTACCGTTTCGATTACTCAAGTTATGTGTGAATATATTAATGAAAAATTCTAATGGTGCAAGAATTCCAATTTACATTATCCTTTCGCTATTTAAATTATCCTTACGAAATCGGTGATTTTTGAGATCTAATTTGGATGTAATATCGAAACTTATACCCAAATATTACACATCTTTGTATAATACACAGTCTATCTAAAATGTCATTGTAATGGCCCCACTAATTTTGAAATTTCCTTCGATTAATTCTTTAACACCCCGGCTCGCCGTATTCTCACTTGTCGGGAACACGATTATGTCCGTGCTCCTGTGTTGGCAAGTATCGCCTCTTACCCTGATTTTCCTCAGACCGTTCTAATGTTTCCGTTAGAATATTTTTAGGTTTATTTTCCTTTGCGTTACTTATTTTGCCTCTGCTCTGATAACGTCCAAAAATAAAAACTTCTTTATTTACTTACCACACTCCCTGACGTCCTAAAAATCTGGGACTAATCTTAAAATTCGTGCTAATTAAACGCGTTTCATTTGACACAATGCGATCAGAAGAGGTTTACTGCAACACGTATGATTAGCTACCGGTATTTTATACTCATTTCGTAGGGCGGATTAAAATTCTACAGTTCAGTAGTGATTGTTACATGGAATTTTGGGTCAATCGCAAAAGGTCTCCGATAATGCAATGCAGTTTTAATGCTCGTTTTCGGTTAACATAGGAAAACTAAGATCGGTATTAATGAATTCGGAAATGAAATCTTACAATATTATTTTCTGTGGTCTTCCAAAGGACGAGAGCTTTCGGAGGCAGCAAGAATATTTGAAATATCCCCACAGGAACGGTTACAAACGGGAAATTAGTTACAGAAAATATTAATTTCCTTATCGGCGGCTAAAACACGATTCTAGAAATTACCTCCTTACCTCCTCCAAGTAATAATAATTAAATTATGAGTCGCCCCTTTTCGTATATGGTAAGACTCAGGATCTGGAGTCCTAACGAGATGATCAAATCGGAATCGGATTGTATGAAGCACTTACTCCTCGGACTTCATCGTGAATATATAAATAAATACTTAATAAACAATATAAAGGCATAATGTACAGATAACAAACAAACATGACTGAGATAAAAATATTTAAAACAAAAGCATGGAGATAACAAATAAAATGAACCGTTAGACTTGCCATTACGCATACCCAGCCCGGATTCGAATACCGTTACCGAACCGACGCTAACTTGCTCCCCAAATTCGCTGCGAAAAATCCCTATACATTTTTTTATTACACAAGGGTTGTTAGAAATCGCTTCTTTCCTTGTTCAAAACTCGAATTGATAGCTTTGTCTCTGTTTGTGATGGTGAGACCTTAATAACAATAATATATTGGATTCTACATTCTTCATTCTGGTACCTACATCTTTCCTTGCTAACTTTTCAAAGAGAAGTTACGATCTCACTTTTCGAAGTGATAGGTCCATCTTTGTTTCTGTTCGTCATATTATTTTAACAGCAATAAATTTGTTGGATTCTAAAGGTCGACATTTATTAGAGATCGTCTTTTTCTGGTCGATCAGCGTGCAAATATTACCCTTAAAATATGTATCACACTTGAAAGGAGAATTTATTGTATAAACAGACATCTCTGTTTTGTCTGTATCCCTTTGGCTACGGACATTAAACTTGTCAACGCAGTCGGGTGCCTTATTTATATGTGAAACAAAAACAAACCGCCCTTTATTAAATTCATTAGGAAAATTTATCATGACCTCTATTTATCTGGCGTCCCAAAAATGCAAAAGTGATAAACGAAGGTAGAAGTTAAAAGACAAAGTAAATAGAGACCCACTCCCCCTTCAACTTTGTCGGTTGTTAGTTCAAGTGTTGACCGAACATGTCTTACATCGTCTGGCTTGTTTAACGAGCATAATGTGTAAGAAAAAGTTACCCGAGTTTGCAAACTGCCGCCTTCTGACGGTTTTCCGACGAGTTTTCCTTTCGAAAGTTATAAACTTTCTTATTAAGCTGTTAACCTGATTTATCTTGCGTGCGGTGTATTGCCATTTTCCGTGAAGGTTGCACCAATTTTCCGATGTTCAGCGTCGATAAACGTTAACAAGTAATATGATAGAGTAGGTATCGCCTTGTAATTTCGTACTGACAAAGACCACGATGGTCCACCAAACTCAGTGAGAAGAGTGTGATTTTGTGATTATACGATATAATTATACCTTATAGCATTAGAATTGTTTTTTTGAGACCACGAGCCTTTAGTGCAAATTATCCCAACAATGAATGAACTCAAAATACAAGCAAATAGGTTACTGCTTTATAACTTAACTTTAAAAATTCTCACCAGATACCTATTCCCTCCACAGTCCACATTTTTAATTATACAGATAGCAGAGATATCCATCGTAAGTGCCAAACAACTTATCACAACAGAGCGGGTTTCTAACTCAATAAAATCTCATTTCCGTGCTCAGGTTGCCATTACATTCTGTGGAAGCAGTAAGAGAAAGTATAATTAATTAAAAAAGAATCGCATTTCTGATTCATTTCAATGCTATTATCTGAAATAATAACCTCGGGACCGCGTGTAGCTTGAAAACGTAATAAATTTCCTGTAGAAACAAGTTAATGCACCTTTTGAAAGAAAACGTTTTCCGTAACAGCAACAAAAATAGAAACTTTCAAAAGTAACGTTAATTAAACTCCCTAAGAAGTCTACATTAGTAAGACTGCTTAGCATATAAAAACCGCTCCAACAAGAAATTCTGCTTCAAAGAGCATAAAATGGATAATTTCCGTTTTTATTTCTCGAGTTATGTACATGTGGTGTTTAGTTAGTGGACTTTTTGATAGCATGGATTTTCCTCGGCCATAACTCAGACGTGATTAACAGATTTCAATATTTGGGTTGCTAATGATAATGAGGGGGGTTTATCGTGAAAGGTAATCAGAGTTGGCTACTATTCTCGGGCTTATGTAAACTTGGGCCAAATTACCTTTTCGCGTCGTCTAAATCGAACGCAACTTAAAAGTTTGTAACTGCCATTTGTTAAACGGCATTATACATATTGGAATTTTTCCGATTTTGTACTCCTAAGATCCTTATGGAATCTTTCTTTCGTAGTCGTCAGCGAAAATAAAGTTATTGAAAATTGAAATGTCCCCGATCATGATGTAGTGGAGCTATTGGAAAAAAGTTGACAGTTCGAGTTTATTGCATATCGTAAATTCAATCGAAACTTTGTCGGTTTTATATATATTTTAATACTCATCCTCCTTCTAAGCTGATGGCATCCTCTGCATCTCTGACACTCGGATCAGTGCATAACTCGAACGATCGGCGTAATTTAAATTTTTCCGCTTGAAACTTACGATAAACCAACATGTTATTAACAAAGAGTATGACATGGAATACGCAACCCAAAAATTGCGATTAAAATACTAGAAAACCTTTTGTTTGATATGACCTGCAGTTAAACAATAACTCATGACAGAATGAAAACGCACCAATTAGCATAGAGCCTTAGACACTAATGCAAAAATAATTAGGAAGCATTATCGCAAATATGCAGAGCTGAAGTTTAATTCGTGCATACAGTTATAAAAGCAGAATGCATTTTAATTAACTCTAGCTTCGCTTAATGCAACGGTAAATTAGCATGTGATACTTCTTAACAGCTTATGCAAAATAGTTTTGTACTGTAACTAAATACATCGCTCGTTAAATTTGCGTTTCCGTACATTAACGTAAATTTTACGTGCAGCGGTGAAACGCTAAACGTAATTTTTGCAAAACATTTCAGTTGAACTCTAATTATTACTTGCATTCATAGACAGTTTCGCTCATTTCATATACAAAGCAAGGGTTTGTTACCATAAAGCTCAAATATGTATTGACAATGGTATGTACTACCATTGCATGGCCTAATCTACCGATATTAAAAAGTATTTGCATATTTTCTTAAAGAAGAACTGCACGCACACGGTTCAAATTTCAAAAATCCTCTGTCAATAAATCCGAAATATTGAGTAACCCTGCCGAACTTGAGGTGGAGAGTACGTAAGTATACAACCACCACAACAACACCAGCAGTTACTACAGGGCAAGTGCTACGGAACTAAGCAAGTATCACCGGCTAGGCTGCCAAGACAACATGTGGTCCAGCGTTAGAAAACCGGGCCGATCTCAAACTGGGATGAGTTTGCGAATATTGAGGCGATCCTGGGGTCTGATTATAATAAGTCCGGATAAACAATACACAGGTTGATCTCACGCGTGGGATGGCTTGAGAGACGTTGAGGGGTCGAACGGCTCTCGTCAGGGAGGAAGTACAAAGGGCCCGGATTTGAATCCTATGTGCGCGCGGACCCTGGCCACCCTCCTATAGTAATCCAGATTTAGATCCATATATTCTTTGCATCTTCCCAGTACTTCATTTTAATCTGTCATACTTGTTTTCTATATCTGTCCCTGTCATAGTTCCACCTTTTAGCTACCTATATAGCGTAATTTTCTTCACTTTACCATATATCCAATCATGTCTACCTAATTTCTCCAGTTCTTGGATTTCCCTACATTTCATGTTGTTCTTCCCTTATCCGTTTCTTTTCTTAGTTCAGTGTTAAGTTTTCTGTACAACCTATTTCTTTGGTCTGTCTTTAAATGTTTAGCTTTCCTCCTTTCCCCCACATTATTTATCATTTTTTTTGTAACCCAAGGTTTTTTTAAATTCTTGACCCCTTGCTGAAACTGATGCACTCTTTGCCAATATACCTTCTATTTCATCCTTGTTCAATTCTGTCAATTTTTCCAACATTTTGCACTATCAGCAGCGTTCCTAAATAGGTCCCTGGAGGATGATTAGTATTGTTTCTGGTATCGCATTTACTTTTATTGGTATTATTCTATACAGTGGTTTATTACCTTGGTAACGCTTGACTGTGTTAGCGCAATTTGATTAAAAATCAAGTTATATTACAATATAGTAACGAAAAAGTTGTTTGAGTTGTCAAAATAAACACAATTGAAAACGTATTTTTTGATTTTTCTCATTCTTAATTGCAAGAAGAGACATTTGGCGCCCGAGCAAAAAGTAACCTCGTGCTTTACTCGGATACTTGTAAAAAGTGCCATAAACGGCATCATACACTGTTACATTTCGAAGAAGTGACTCCAGTAAATGTGGGACAAATTTCAGAATTTCAGGAAAATGATGAAGTATCTAATGTTGAAGAAATAAGTATGACTATTAGCAGTAATTGCAATCATTCTAATATTTTACTTTCAACTGTGGTAGTACATGTGATGAGTGCACAAGGTAATATCTTTGCTTCTAGAGCTTTGTTGGACTCAGGATCACAATCATGCTTTATTACTGAAAGTATGTTTAATAAATTATGTCTAACAAAAATTCCAACAAAAATATCTGTGATAGGAATTAATAATTCAGTGAGCAATATACAAAATAAATGCGAACTAATAATAAAATCGCGAATTAATTCGTTCATTACAACAATTTCTTGTTTAATTACGCCTAAGATTACAGGACGATTACCTGATAGATTAATAAACAATTCTTTAAAAATACCTACTCATGTAAAACTAGCGGATCCAAATTATTACGAACCGCAAGATGTAGATTTATTAATCGGTGCATCTCTCTTTTGGCATTTATTGCGCGAAGGTCAAATTTCTTTAGGTTTTAATAAACCTATACTGCAGAATACTTCTTTAGAATGGATTATTTCGGGATCAATAAATTCAAAAGAAAATGATCATACTATTGCGTGTAATGTAGTGAAGGTTTCAGATAACTTTATATTACAAGAACAACTTGCAAAATTTTGGGAGTTGGAATCGGTGCCTAATATTTGTGTATGGTCAAAAGAAGAAACATTGTGCGAAGATCATTTTAAAACTACGTACAAACGTGATTCTTCAGGACAATTTATTGTACGAATTCCCTTTAAGGATTGTACAACACATTAACATTTAGGAAACTCTAAAAATTATGCATTAAAAATGTTTCAATGTTTAGAAAGAAGGTTCAATAGAAATCTTAATCTAAAAAAGAAGTATAATGAATTTATGCAAGAATATATTCAATTAGGTAATATGACATTACTTACGTCGGAACCTTTTACTCCAAATTATTATTTGCCACATCATGGAATAATTCGTGAATCAAGTTTAACAACAAAACTGCGTGTCGTTTTTAACGCATCTGCACAAACTTCATCTGGTAAGTCACTAAACGATTTACAAATGGTTGGACCAACTATTCAATCAGATCTATTTTCAATTTTGATTCGTTTTCGCCAAAATTTATTCGTTGTAAGTGCAGATATAGAAAAAATGTACAGGCAGATACTTGTTGATGATAAAGATAGGCAATTTCAATTAGTTTTCTGGAGAGAAGATCCAAAAGATAATATTAAAACTTATAAACTAAATACAATTACTTATGGAACATCAAACGCACCTTTTTTAGCAATACGGTGTTTGCATCAACTTGGATTAGAGTCACAAGCAATTTTTCCGAAAGCTTCCATAGCTATACTTCAAGATTTCTACGTAGATGATTTATTAACCGGATGTGATTCTGCCCAAGAATTAATTCAAACATCAAAGGACATTTATAACATATTACAATCTGCAAAAATGCCGTTACGTAAGTGGGCATCTAATAGCTCCGAAATAATTCAAAGTATTAGTAATTCGTTATTAAAAAATATTGAACATCAAACAGTTTCAGATAGTTCTTGTAACATATTAAAAACTCTTGGATTACCTTGGTTACATTACCAAGATCAACTATGTTTTAAAATTGATACAACCCTAATTCCAAATACACTGACGAAAAGAGATGTATTATCATACATCGCTCAACTCTTTGATCCATTAGGACTAATTGCACCCGTAATATGTAAAACAAAAATTTTTATGCGAAATTTGTGGCAATTTAAATTATCTTGGGATGAACCAGCTTTGTGGTGCAGTATTACTTTCAGAGTTAGTAAATAAAGTACTCAAATCGTCTCGAATTCAATTTGATAATTGCATTTTATGGACCGATTCTACTGTTGTTTTAAGATGGATAAGTACTCCACTTAACATATTAAAAACATTTGTTGCGAATCGTATTTAAAAAATATTGGAGTTAACTAATTCACATTCGTGGAAGTATGTATCAACAAACCATAATCCTGCGGATTTAATATCTCGTGGTTTATATCCAAAGGAAATAATATCTAATAGTTTATGGTGGTTTGGTCCAGAAAGGTTATGTAGTACCACGGAGTATTTTTCAGAATGCAATGACAATAATATTGACCTACCTGAGTTAAAAACTCCAAAACCTATAATATTAACAATAGTGCAATTTCAAAACCAAATAAGTAATTTAATTTCAAATTTTCAAATTTTAATAAACTAGTATCAGTAATGTGTTGGGTTTTAAGATTTATCAATAATAGTCGTAATTCTTCTAAAATTAATACTGAGCATCTTTCATTAATTGAACGCAATAATGCACTTAATAAAATCGTAAAGGTAATTCAACAAGAAAGTTTTCCTAATGAGTACCAAGCCTTTTTATTGGGAAAAGAATGTCCTAAGCGTAGTAAATTAATAGTATTTTACATTATTAGCCAGGTAAGTGAGTTTTTACTGGCGATAGGAGAAATTGACTGGCGAGCCGTTAGGCGAGCCTGTCATCTCCTAGAGCCAGTAAAAACTATTACCTGGCGTATAATGTACAATATTTTATTTGTTACTCATTTGTAAACGCAAATAATTACCTAGTTCTTAAATTGATCTTGAAGAAATGTCTAAAATATCATGTGATCCATGTAACAGAGACTTCGCATTAATTCTGGCCAATGAAATTACTAGATTACTAACTTGTAAAATTTTTACAGGTCTGCTGTCAGTTTTACAAGTCAGTAGCGTTTAAACATGACGTTTACCCGTTTGCGTTTTGTCTTGTTAATCAACGTTTACAACTGAGTAACAAATAAATTCATTAACGCCTTTTCTCGATAATGATGGCTTGATAAAACTTACAGGTCGACTCAGTAAAGCTTTACTTGCATATGAGAAAAAACATCCAATTGTACTCCCTCGATCACATTACTTTACTAAACTTTTGTTTAAATATGAACACATAAAGAATTTACATTGCGGCCCTAATTCTCTCATTGCTATTATAAGAGAAAGATTTTGGCCATTGTCTGCGCGTATGACTGCAAAAACAGTAATAAAAAATTGCGTGATTTGTCGTAGACACGCAGCAAATTCTTTTGCTCCTATAATGGCACAGTTGCCAAAGTTTAGAGTCACTCCGTCACCACCATTTACCAATTGTGCGGTTGATTATTGTGGTCCAATTAAATTAAAAGATAGACAAGGACGAGGATGCAAAATAACGAAAGCATATATTTGTATATTTGTACACTGAGAAAAATGGAATGCTTGTTTCAATAAATTTTACAACATTGAGTACAAAATGTTGAAGCAATGAATACATTTATCCGAGAAATGTGGCTACTAGTTGTATCAAACTGGGGATTGTGATTCTTTTAATCAATTTTTTTTGTTGAGTTTATATTATTAAAAGGAACTCTACTTACGCATTGATTACAAAACAACATGAAATTTGTTTGACTCGATTATTTTGCTTTTCGAATCAAGCGTTAGACTTTTTTCTGGGAACATTCAGGGATGTGTGATTTGATAGCGTTATTATGTTGTGACAATACAAGGGCGCTATTATTCCAACAGTCGCTTACACTCCAATCTACAGTATCTGATATTTCCTCCAAGTAAAATAATAGTACTGTGTACAATTATTACAACTTTCAAGGAGCATCTTACATGTTTCATCCAACGCACAAAACAGTGTTGTTTCAAAAATAAACGCAGTTCAATTGAAACTAAGTGGAATGAAGTCAGCATAATGATTTCAGAAACAGAAACTCCAATGACAGCAGTATCTACGCATTGACGCGACGCGAACTATAAGCATAATGAAACAGGTTGTTGAATAGGGATTGTGGTAGTGTTCGTTCAGTGCTAATTTAAAATAATCTAATTACCTATCTGGACAATAAATCATAAATTCATAACAATTGTAAGTAGGTACCTACCCATACTTAATTTCTTATATTCCTGTGCACATTTTTTCTGTTGTAGAATCGGAACAATTGCATTAGGCATATGGAAAATTTGTTCGTATTGTGATGGGAAACGAATAAATTCAGTAGAATAAAAACAAGTAAAATATCTTGTCCTACTGAATATATTAGTTTTTCTCCGTTAGTTTAAAATCGTCCTGTACCTATACCATTGAATGCCTATACTTGCCTATAAATATATAAAAATCATATTTTCGTTTTGTAAGATTGACAACAGTATAAATAAATAAAATTAACAGCTTTACGTATTTCACTGAATCACCAGTACCTATTTAAATGGAATAATAACAATCATTGGTTCAATTCTAATACAGCATCGATCTAACATTGATGAACGGTTGGTATAAAAATGCTTCAACATTGGTTCAACGATATTGTATGTTTGAATGAACATCAAATTGCATTCCTTACAACATAATTATTTTTGGTTTAAAACTTTAGACTACTAAGGCAAAATATGAAATATATGTTGAGTTAACCAATTACTATTATTTAATCAACTGATAATATGACTTCAGTTGAATACCTTTTATTTAACAAAATTTCTATTTTCGTACAATGCGTATATTACATTGGCCATATTTAACATCAAAAACTGTTTGAGGGAAGTATTTTCTGGTTGTTTCAACTATTTATTTTTCTCAGTGTATGTTTTTCTACTAAGGCATGTCATCTTGAATTAGTGTCTGATCTCTCTACTAACGCATTTTTAGCTGCATTTAGAAGATTTGCATCTAGAAGAGGAAAACCACATAACATATTCAGTGACAATGGTAGTAATTTTATAGGAGCAAATAATGACTTAAAAACTATGTTTGAATTTCTTAACAAAAATGTAGATCAATTTAAAAAGTCTTTAATTTATGAAGGGATTAAGTGGCATTTTTCCCCAGCTTCATCACCACATTTCAACGGCCTAGCAGAAGCAGGCGTAAAATCAACTAAATTTCATCTAAAGCGGGTTTTAGGCGATGCATTACTTGCATATGAAGAGTATTTAACAGTAATTGTTGAAATAGAATTTTTATTGAACTCGCGCCCTTTTTACCCGCTTTCTTCTTCCCCTAATGACTATCAAGTACTAACTCCTTCTCATTTCCTTATTGGTCGTCGACTTACGGCCATACCGACCACTGACTTCGTGGAGATTCCCACTAATAGATTATCCAGGTGGCAGTATTTATCAAAGCTACAACAACAATTTTGGAATCGCTGGTCAAGGGACTACCTTGGAGATCTCCAAATTCGTACAAAATGGAAAACAGCACAAGATAATGTCAAACCGGGGACTATCGTGTTAATTAGAGAAAATAATACACCTCCTGCGCACTGGAAAATTGGACGAGTTATCGAAGTTCATCCCGGTGATGATAACATAATCAGAGTAGCGACTATTAAAACAAAATCTGGATTATATAAGCGGGCAGTACGTAATTTATGTCCATTGCTTAATGAAGATGAATAATTAAACGAATCGTTTAATGCGGCCGGCTATGTTAGCGCAATTTGATTAAAAATCAAGTTATATTACAATATAGTAACGAGTTGTTGTCAAAATAAACACAATTGAAAACGTATTTTTTGATTTTTCTCATTCTTAATTGCAAGAAGAAACAGACTGTACTATTTTATTAACCATAAATCCCACTACATTTCTTCCTTTTTTTATCTCCACTGTACCAGGAGATGAAATGTTCCGTTTTTTCTATTCTACATCCACTCCATCTCACTTCACGTCCGCCAATTTACCTTTTTAGAAGTTTTCTAGTTTTTGACTTTCTAACATTCCACGTTCTGAATCTAGCCCTATTGCTCTCTTTCTTCATAGACGCACACTTCGTATATTTCTCCTCCCGGAAATCCGGTTAAAGGGATAATATTGTTGTTCCGGTATTAATCTTAATATGCGAAGTATCCATTTCTGCATCCTATGCCGTTGACTAGTCGTTCGTCCACCCTTTTGTAGAGATTTCTCAACGACTAGAGTGTGCCCTTTCCTTTTTGATGGGAGTGAATTTCTTATCCCGTGAATCATTTAGTTCCATTTTAGTCGCCCTTTACCACAGGACCATTCTTTTCCTGGAGCTGTAAGGGTGACTTGTAAATTTGAACCTCAATTCGGCACAAAAAACTGAAAAACACTTCACCAAATTTCTACCTGCAACAAGATCATTACTTCAAATTTAGAATTTAGCAAAGTCAAAAGTTATCGCAGATCTACCAGTATAAGAAGAGTCATTTTTCTTTTAAATCTGTTGTTCTCTGCACTTTTAAAAGTCTTAAACCTTACGTAATGTATCTTCTCTTATAGACACATTACATATATCCAACATTTAAAATGTCACGATTTTTTTTTATATTGGTCAAAACTTTTCAAAAATAGGTTTGAATTCGGTATTTTTATATTTACCCAAAAAAAATAGGGCAGAAATCACGAGGAAACAAGTACAAGTAGGATGTTAACGTTAACGATGTGTTCGATGAAATACCACCGAGTTACAGGCTAAAGTCCGTATTTTCGTACAGAAAGTGTGAGTAAATCAGCGCGAAACGGGGACAGTTTAGATCGAAAGTTTAATCTCGATGGATTTTATTGTAGGTACATACCTAATTCACGTTTTTTGTGAAAATTTACTGTAACCTCAAAGGTCGCGTTATGCTGTTGGGCGAAGGATCCAATCCAAGATAATCGCTAATAACCTCAGCTCTTAGAAATACCAGTTCCTGATAATCAAGAAATTCATTTGTACATTGTATTGTAAATCACACTCGACATCAGAAACCTTCGCGGTACGTCCAAAGATTCATCGCAATCGGATGAACGGTTTAGCCAGGCGCCAGTTGCGATTGAGGGAAACTTGTTTTTAAAATTATCTCTTGTATAAACATGTCCTGTTTATAACAAGTACAAAAAAGAATTATCGAATTTGGTGCAGTCCTTGGCCCCTTGATACTCTGATAATTGTGCAATTTGTTAATTCGTGCGTTATTTACTAAGCTCATTGATAACACGTATTACTCATTGTGTCTAATTGATAATAACTCTACACAACTAGTCTCTTTACCGCATCGTGTTCATCATGGATAAATTTTTAAAAAACCTCTTCATCATTCACTCAGTTTTCCAGGTATGCCTTTAGACTTTAGCTTATAACAATTGCGCACAAATCTCAAAGTTTCAGGTATTAGCTCTTGATTTAGATAACAGTTTCTATACAAAAGAGGATAATATTTGCATGGAACGACTTGGCGTAGATAAGGCCTTTCTAAACAGTCATGTCAGCGAATCATTTGTACTAACTAGAGGTGACGAGAGGTACAATGAGTACGTAGACTGCTGGGCGACGGAAGCGGGAGTTCTAGATGACAATGGTCGTTTAGTGTATCCGGCGTTGGAAACTTTTATCTCCAACTACATGTTTAATTTAATACGTAAACCGAACTATCCAAACAAGGAAGAGGTGGCAAGGAACATTGTAAACGACTGCAAACCCACGGCAGTTGGGGACAGTGGTGCTGATAATGTAATTTTGATGGCAAATTGTCTTTATGCACGTTTTATGGCGCTGCAATAAGATCATTATAATAATTTCATTCGATCATTCAAAATAATGTTTGTAGTAGAATTCATAATAGTGAATTTGAGTACACTCAGGTTATATTTTCAAATAGTTTTGATGTTATCGTTATTACTTTGGTTTCTACAATTACATACTCAATGGATTCTTTTAATGGCATTTACAGATATATAGGGAAAGTGACACATGCTAACCAAAAAAGAATGTTAGTAATAACTCGCTTCGCGACCGCTTTGAAAGTTACAAATTCAGATATAACTACCGATTGTGAGTAGGTAAAAACTTCTTAGAATGTTAGAAAGCTCCTTAGAGTTTAGAATTCTTAGAAACATTCAAAACCTTCCTTGAAACGGCCAGTAAAACATTGTACTGCAGAAAAGTTATCAATAGCAACACCGTATCTACTGTGACTGGGAGGTTACTTTGGGCCAGAAAAGACGAATTTTTATTTTGTAAGCCAGATCGTTCATCTTAATTTATTTATTTGTAATATACGAAAGTAAATTATCGTTTATAATTGATCATTTTCTACTAGTTTAGTTTTTATTTTATACCAGACGCGAAATTGACGTTTTAACAGGTTTGAATGAGTAGTCTGTTGTAATGGAATATGTACCTAGGTTATCTAGGTTTTATTAAACTAAATTGAACATATCAATGAAATGGCACAACATATTAAATTAACACTTTTATTATGGCCCTTCCCATCGACAAATTTAAAAATTCATGGCAACGATTATTGCGATAATGGTTACCATGGATTTTAAGCTACGCTTGAGCTAAGCGCCGCTTAAATTTGTCGGTGCAAACGGCCATTAGATAATTGTAAATCCAACGATATAGCTATTAATTAAATCTATAAAATAGGCTGAATGTCTCTTTAACAGTTAGGGTAGACAAAGTGATCATCTTAACGGCAATGGTTACGACTGTTAGGAGGATCATTCTACAAGTAACTTTTAGCTGCTTTGTAATGAAGAAATGGAATCCAAGCACAAAATAAAATTAAGTACAGAACACAATACAATGTTGTTTCCTTTGAAACGACGTGATAGCCTAAGCTTACTATTTTAGACGTCGTCCCTACAGAATTTTCAAAAGTTCTATCATGATTTTAAGACTTTTGCTATAAAATACAGTATTGTACTATACACGGCGATAAAGGGAAACTAACCATCACGTAAAAGTTAATTTACTCGATTGTTAAAACATCCCTCTATCATCTTGTATAATAGGTAAATAACTATTAATTGAACTTAATGTTTTACCTATACTGTGAACTGTATCCATTTTTACAATATTCTGAATATTTTATTTTCTATAATAATAATAATAATAATGTTTATTGGACCTATTCAATTTACATTGTTTGTCACGTCAAAATGGTACATGAGATATAAACGAGTATAGATATATATAAATATTTCACACATTAAAAATATCACAGTATGTTAGGAACTACAAGACTAGATTCGCGTGCATTAAGGAGTATTCAAATATTCTACGATACTGTAAAAACAATTTTGCAACACGAGTTTTTTAACATTAATTTTAAATTTAGGCAATGACATTAGTTTTAATTGACTATCCAATTTGTTGTAGAGTTTTACATTCAGTGAGTTTCTGTCGGACACGCATAGCTTAAATTTTGGGGGCAATAACAATTGACAATGGCGAGTGTTGTAATTGTGGATGCTCCTATCTGATACTTCTCCTTTAGAGATTGTTAATTTATGGATATCAACTAATGTGTTATAAATATCTATGCATGGTAATGGCATTATTTTAAAATATTTAAACACATCTCTGCAATGATCTCTATTTCCAATACTGGCAATAATCCGCACAGCTTTTTTTTTAATTCTAAAGACTCTTTCAGAATGAGGAGATCTGCCCCATACAGTTATCCCGTAGCTAATTCTGGAGTGAATGAAAGCGTAGTAGCTTGATATGAGTACATGAACATTTACACATTGTCGTAATTTTAATAACAAATAAATGTTGGAAGATAATGTCGTGCATAATCTATCCACGTGAGTCTCCCAATTGAGTTCATTGTCTAATGTAATACCTAGCAATTTGACCGAGTTTCTGGTACAAATAGATCTGGTGGCGGTAAAATTAATTTTTTGAGTTTTGCTGACGTTATGTTTTAATTTATTGCATTGAAGCCAGTCGTTTATTTGTCTATCAGCAATGGCGATACATTCATTTTGTGTAAGCGTATCTTTGGCCTTACAAAACACAGTGGTATCATCTGCAAATTGCACACATTTACCTGCACTAATTGAGTTTGGTAAATCATTGACATAGAGAAGAAATAAAATTGGACCCAATACGGAGCCTTGTGGGACGCCAAGAGTTACCGCTTCTAGATCGGAATTTTTGTTATTAAAAGAAACGCACTGCATGCGGTCGGTTAAATAAGACTGAAAAAGATCTAGTGGTTTTCCACGTATTCCGTAATAATGCAACTTCTGCAGTAGTATTGAGGGTACCACGCAGTCAAAAGCTTTTGTCAGATCATACAGAAGGGCAGTAGCGTTACAACGATCTTCCAGAGCATCAACAATGAGATCAATAAGTTGAGAAACTGCTAATAGGCAATTTAGTGTAACTTAACTCTCTTCTCTTCATCGACTACTTCTAGGGGAATGGTCCTAGAGTCCTGGAATTTTTTGCAATATAGGTAGCCTATACATTGAAGGCCATAAAGTTTCGCTGTCTTTAAGGCGGGGGGAGGGGGGGCATGAATTATTTCCTGATATGCTGCTTTTGAAAGTAATACGTGTCTAACTTTTACATGCGACAACCAATGGTCTCACATTTTACAAACCCATGCCTTTAGTGGTGCCATTGAAAATGCAAGGGGGGGGAGGAGGGTAAACACAGGTTCATGGTATTCTAATGAAGGTCTCCTCGAAACGAATTGGTTTGTACAAACTATAACTTTCCCGAGCGACTCTTTTTCAAGATCAGGGGTCTCTCTGCCGCCTTTCTTTCTTTCTGGCCCCTTATCAAAATTTAAATGTTTATATGTAAAGAGCCTCCTCCCCATTAAACGTCTACCAGGAAAGTAAGCATCGATAGCATGCTACTACCTTATAACCCAACCATTTACTAAGTTATTACGGTTTATCTGCACAAGAATTGTGCATAATTTATTACTCGCTTGTTGTACATCTGCACTTGTTCCTTTATTGCCTCCTTTTTTTCAGGGAGATTATCGTTATACATTTATGCTAATCGTAGGCCGCCCGTGGTAAATTTTAATTGCCCAAACACAGGCTTTGTTGGCAACAGTAACACTGATGTT
This sequence comes from Photinus pyralis, assembly GCF_008802855.1. NCBI lineage: Eukaryota > Metazoa > Arthropoda > Insecta > Coleoptera > Lampyridae > Photinus > Photinus pyralis. Next base: position 17,488,120 of record NW_022170819.1, read on the forward strand.
TTCATTTATGTATTTTTTATTAAATCAATATTTGTACAGATTCAATGTTAAACTTTATTTGGAACACACATAAATATGTGATCTGTCCTCTAAATACAATGGCCCATATGAATAAAAGGGAGCATAATGCTTATACTTGCAAAATTCAAAGTAAATACTCGTAAGTGCCCCCTCACACTGGGCGACTTAGCAGCGCCGCTTAACCACGGGACGGGACGCAGCGCAGAGCTGCTGAGCAGCCCAGTGGAAAGGGGCACTTACAAGTATTTACTTTGAATTTTGTAAGTATAAGCATATGCTCCCTTTTATTCATATGGTCCATTGTCTATATAAAGTAATATACACTCAATTATTAAGAACGATGATGAACGTTACTCCAAGGCCCCATCAGATGCCTTTTGACTTATCAACATTTTTCATTTGATCTAAAATGAAAAGTTCGCCAATTAAACGGGGGTACACAGGTACCTACTTACTCCTATGACTGCCTAGTATCCTTTTCTCGATGGATATGAGTGGGGATTCACATGTTACAGTTAAAAAAATTGATACTGGAAGTGTAACGACAAAGTTAATTAATACTGTTTCCAGCTGAAAAAATGGAACGTATAGTACTGAAGATTATGTACAAGTCACAAATACTACCAAATAACTTTGTGTTATCACGACAGGCACCTGCATGCTTTCGATTAGTACAATTTGAATTAAAATATGCGATAAGAAGACACTATACGATATCCTTGATAAAAATTTAAATATTTTGTTAGACAAAAACCTGTTTATGATCCCTAGAAAGATGAAAAAGCTTTTGCTGAGCAGTACGCGAGATACCTACTCACCTCCATATCCAAATTGACAGGCGTAAATGATCAACGCAACAGCAAGCGACCATGCAGTTCTTCTAAGAGATTTGGAAATGACCATTAACTCAACACCGTGAAATTGATAAAACATGCAGGCTAGTATTGCACCAACGGCAGCTGTCCAGAGAACTACAACATAGATCTAAACTTAAACTAAATTGGGCCTTATAATTGACTTTTGGACTTGCTTTATTAATATTTATGTTCGACTTTCTGCTACTGTTATTGTAAATGAGGTAGCCCAAAATCATTCCCAGCAACCACGAGCCGGCCACGTTATAAGGCGCCCGATCATGCATCTCCATCACAGTCGAGCTAAAATAAGACGATGAATAAGGATAATATTGAAACCACCTCTCTTACGAATATTGACTTCTATTTCGTGCAAAGAGCAACGTTGGAATAATACTCAAAGCCACGCAGCACATGGCAAGTCCTCCAATTGCGTATAGAGCTAACCTTGGCTTTTTTAGTAAAGACAATAGCAGCAGTGGTGACAGAAGGTAGAGTTGCGTGTCCATCCCAAGGAACCATGACTGTTCTACGCACTGCAGGATTATACCACGTTATTTTTATACTGTCACAAAATGCACAGGTAACTTTAGTATTTTGGAGCATGAAATTTAATCCAACCAAATGGGCTGTTAGGTGTTTTAATATGAATATAAGACACACTGAAGAAGTGATGCCGAAATAAAATTCTAGGGGTACTGACATAAGAATATCACCTTTTTTTTAAATGAACGCCATATTGAATATCTCCGCGATCAAAGAATTTAACACTTTTGTTCTTAAATTCCTGGAAAACTTACACAGGAAATTTGGTGAAATTCGGATTACTTTTATTGCCGGATTAAAAAATTCGGAAGGATTTTTTTTAATTTTTAAAAACTAACGAAGATTGATTAAGATTAAACATAAGTCAATGTTTTGAACTGGAATCTGGGAGTAGCGTAGGGTTATCCTTCGTGAGGACTGCCGCATTGTCTGTGCAATGTTCTGCGATAGTTTAGGGGTTCGAGCGTCGTTAGGTATTCGTTCTAGGGAAACCTGAACGCCCAGCGTTGCTTTCAGTGCGAATCAAATTCCTATTTACACGTCAAAGCGTCATTAAAGAAAACAACATTTGCGCTCTTACTTGGGTTTTCTTTTGAAATTTTAACAAGTTACTACTTTTGGGCACTTACTATGTGACTGTCAAAGTTTTGAATATACAACAACGTTTTCCACCATTTTGTCTCACATGAGGCAGATAACCGTTCAACGATTTCGGGCCACAACGGCCCGGATCCCATGTACTTCAATAAGAAGACGTAAACAAGAATAATGACACCCAGTGTTGGTGTCAATCTAACATATCTGTGAACGTAAAACGCCAATAGATTGAACTTCCCAAACCTGGCAGTTTTTCTCATGAAAACATAAGACAATGTCAATCCGCTTAACAAAAAGAAAGTATTGACCGAAGTTTCGGCTCCTGTGGCAATTATACCCCTTGTAATATGAGTAGCGAAAAACTAAAATAAGAACAATACAATTTGGAAACCTTTAGTATAAGAACTTACTTCTTTCTTGATGTTATTCCTAAATGGAAAGTCACCAGCATTCAAATGATGATGCACCACAATGATCCATATCATCGTTAATACTCGCATTCCATGTAAACAAGCGATCTCAGTTTCGTCTGTGGTTACATCAAAAAGTCTCTTGGCGTTTGTATACCAAGAAAAGGAAACCAGTAACCAATGCAAAGGCTCTAAAATGATTACGAATAGTTATGAACGTTGCAACTTTTTTTAGTTACTAACCTTTATTCATGTGTTGAATTACTATATCATAAATCGTGGAGAATATGACCCATAAAATCCAGAGCGCAAAAAAGGTTCTGCAAGAATTCAGTGTTTTCAACATTATATAGGCATCTCACATACAAAATAATTTTGCTTCCGGCGTCTAATTGGAAGTGATCTTTTGTAGTTTGACAAGAATCCTCCGATATGCTGCTTATTTCCTGATAATAGCTCTCAACTTCCTTTGCAGTGCATGTACTGGGTATGCAGATACCAATGCGGATTTCGTCAAAGCCAGATGAACTCTAAAAGCTTATGGCTATCAACTGATGTGTTTATTTGCATTTAATCGTATATAATAGCAGTCAAATCCAAATGCTAGAGGCAATTCGTGTAACAATTGACAAATGACCTATTTCGACGACACCGTTTAGGCACATTTTTGTACTCATATTAGTGGCGTATATGCCAAACTGCCGCTTTTAAACGTAAAAAATTCAAAATTCGTCATTTTGCGTGTTTTTTTTTCTTTCTGGCCTGTTGTCGAAACTGACCCTAATATGAATACGAAAGTCTGCCCAAACGCGGCCGTCGTGTGTACTAGATGTTATTCTACCCGTAAGTACCCAAAACGGCGTGCCTTGGGGGCTCGAAATAACAGAAAAACGGCAATTTCGGCTGTAATCTTAAGGGCTTAAATGCCAAAATCGGGTCTGGCCACCGGGCGCATCGTTTTCAGCGGGGACGAATAAAGAACCGCGCTTAGACATGACTTAGAGAATTATTCATATTAGTTACGCAAGCAGACTAATTTAAGGATCATAAACAGCGTCATGCGATACCTACGACAGTCAATTCCCAATTCGGACGAAGTTTACCAATGCAGTACTTTCCGGAAATTACAGTTTCTGGTGGACCTTCGGCGATATTTATACACTGGTCGAAAGATCCCAGTGCGTAAGAGTTGGCGTTCATTTTCGCCGTTGGATACTTTCCTGACGCGTCGTACACTAAAAACCGCAAATGAAAATTGCCACTGAACTTGGCACTATGTACTTACTTACTTTCTAGTGCCCATCGCTTCATATGTATGAGATCCGTGACATACTTTGATAGCTGTTGCGAACAATTTTTGGAGAAACCTTCGAAAGTTAGTCTACTTAGTTGAGGGGAAAAGTCGAACGCTTTCAGTTTTTCTCTTGGAACAAGGGCTTCCACCAGATATAGATATAATAGGCAGGCAAAAACACGTGAAGTTTGCATTGCGATGTCAAATCGATCTGAAAAGTATTATCAAATCGCATGTAATGTGGGTATCTTTATCAATTTGAAAGTGTCAATACCTTGAAATGATTTGGATAAGTGTTTACCAATAATTAATGTACCCACCATGAATTTTGTACTCGTTATAGTAATAGTGGGACAGTATGTAATCGTACGAAACACACTTGAACCGTTTTAGGATAAAGGCATTATCTAATTGATAAAAATATAGAGACAGTCAAAAGTATGGACTGGAGAATTACGTGGGAAGTAGTTAACGTCCAAGCTCTCCTTTGATATGTTTTTTAAATGACTTAAGAGTGAGGCTTACTCATAATCCAGGCCGACATGATCGTAAAAACCCTTTGACCGTAGGAGTAAAGCGATGAAGTCACTTGTCCCGTATGGGAGAACGGTAACGCGGTTCTACATTTACAGATTCCCTAACCTTTTTAAGTACTAATGATATCACAGAGTCTGCTAATTGACTGACATATCTTATAAAACCTTGGACTTCCATTTTCTGCCCAAATTAATTTAAAAAAAAAGAGGCGCATATAATATCATTTTTTTACCCAAAATAGTCCTGAAACCTTCATTTTCATGCCTACTTTCTGTCAGGAGATTTTAGTTTCCATGACAGAGGCAGAGCAGATCACTTTACCGGCCGCACCGTCACTTGGTGTTGTTTTCATAGGTACATGAAAGTAAAGATATCTTCCAATTAATTCTTTGGTGGCATTTTATCATTGTATTTATTAACGTTTATAAATACAATGATGTTATTCATTGTTTGTGATGTTATGACGACATAAATTATATAGTATTCATTAAAAAAAGAGGACAGCATCAAAATCAGACCACCATCTGAACCTGAACTTGAAGTGCAGTGAATAATCATAAAAACAAATTATTGTATTACAGTAAATGTCGAAATTTTACTAATGCACCTTAATTTATCTTTTTTTTTTAAGTTACTATTTGTTGTTATATTGAAGGTTTAACTTTATTCTGAACACACATGCCATTATAATTTATAAATGTTCCTATCTACTGAGTAACTTAACCTTCTCTATAATACACTAAACTTTATTAATGATATCAGTCCAATTCTGTAACTAACAAGTTTGCAATATTGCTAACTATAGCAAGATTGCTCACACAAAATTCTAGCAATATTATGAACAATAATAACAAATTTGTCATTCTCTAACTACCAACTTGAGCAATATTGCTAATATTCCTACACTTCGTCAAATTGCTAGGTACGAACTAATCAGAACTTAGTGACAGAGTGTTGTCACTGGGCCTAAAATTAGACGCATTAGCACTTACCACCTAAATTCACAACTGTCTAAACTTTTTAATTGTAAGGTTAGGTATATTTTTGATTTAAGTTTAACCGATTAGGCGCGCTGTGCTTTAAAAGTGACATGCGACTTGTAATTTGTATTTGCTCGCCATGGAAAATACAGATACCAAACAGCGTGGCGCTAGAACAACATAGGAGCAACATTCCATAATTAGAAAACAAGTAAAAAAGTTTTCGCCCTAAGGCGATTAACTTTAGAGCATTTTCCATGCATTGATCAGTAGTTCCTAAAAGGTAACTGAATGGACATAATGCGGATGCGCAGTGTAATTGTTACGATTCTTCTTGGTTCAGGTGCCCAATGCGATTATATTTCCTAGAAGCATCTGTTATTAAAATTTCTCTATAAATAAGAAATAAGAAATTTGGCAGTTGGCCAGTTTGCGCATGCGCACATCTGATGTTTACAGTATGCGATATGCTTATCTTTATTAGAGACAGCTATGTTTAAAATTTCAAAAAAAATTGGCTGCAATAGCGCACCCAACTTCTTTGGAAAATGCGCAAAAATGCCATGTTAGTTCATGAAAGAACTGCTCCAAACAAACGATATTAAAAACTATATGAATTATGGGAAGAATTGAATCTTCAACAGCGTTTAAAAATTCGTATTTAAACCGAGATTTAAACCATCCACCTGCCATATTTGAACGGGTGAAATACACTTGCTAAGACTTAACAACGGCACTTTACCTATTGCTAGGGTCAAGCAATTGAATTGTTAAAATGTTAGGCAACATTGCTAAGTTTGTCAGTACAGAATACCACTTTTAACAAATATTGCTTATCTAGCAATTACCTTCACTATTAGCAAGTTGCTAAGGTTATTTTAAGTTACAGAATTGGACTGATTGTCTACAATGTAATATACACTGTGATTAATAAGATCGTTGTCCAATGGCCACATCAGATGGTTTTTAACTCATCAGTATTTTTCATTTGACCTAAAATTGACCAATTAAATGGACGTAACTAAATCGCATAGGTACCTGCTTACTACCAGGACCGCTTAGTATCCTTTTCTCGATGGATATGAGTGGGGATTCACATGTTATTGTTAAAAAAATTGATACTGCAAATGTAATGGCAAAGTTAATCCATACTGTTTCCAGCTGAAATAGTAAAACATAGTACTGAGAATTATTACGAGTTACATATGTTACCAAATAACTTTCTGTTAAAACGATTGGCACCTGCATGCCTTCGATTAGCATGACTTGAATTAAAACATGCGATAAGAAGACACTATACGATATCCTTGATAAAAATTTAAATTTTTTGCTAGACAAAAACCTGTTTACTATCCCTTGAAAGATGAAAAAACTTTTGATGAGCAGTATACGAGCTACCTACTTACCCCCATATCCAAATTGGCAAGCATAAACAATCCACGCAACAGCAAGCGACCATGCAGTTCCTCTAAGGGTTTTTGAAATGGCCCTTAACACAGCATCGTTAAATTGATAAAACATGCAGGCTAGTATCACAGCAACGGCAGCCGTCCAGATAACTACAACGTAGATCTAAACTTAAACTAAATTAGGCCTCATAATTGGTTGTCGAACTTGCTTTGTTAATGATTATGCTCGCTTTCGCGTTATTGCCACTGTATATGAGGTAGCCCAAAATAATTCCAAGCATCCACGGACTGGCCACATTATAAGGTGCCCAACTATGCAACTGTTTAATAGTCCAGCTAAAATAAGACGATATATGAATTCGGATAATATCGAAATTATTTCTCTTACGAATATTGGCTTTCATTTCGTATAAAGAGCAACGTTGGGACAATACTCAAAGTGAAGCAGCACATAGCAAGACCTCCAATTCCGTATAGGGCTAACCTTGGCTTTTTAATTAAAGCCAATAGCAGAGGAGGTGACAGAAGGTAGAGTTGCGTGTCCATCCCAAGAAACCATGTCTGCTCTACGCACTACAAGATTACAACGCGTTATTTTTACGGACTATCACAAAATGGGTGTCTTCGCAGGGGTACCATTGGCATTATTGAAGATGGAATTTAGGCCAACCAAATGGTTTACGCCTCGGTTTACAAAATTTAAACGCGTCCGTTAATTATAATATTAATAACTACAGAATTAAAGAGAATGTGTTCAAAGATTTTTTGAACTTTACATTATACCTATATATTAATTTTTTGATCAAGTAGATATAATTCAACAATAAATAAAAACATTTTCACTCTGCTCATTGATCTATCGGTAGGCTACGACTCATTCTACAGATATATACAGTTTCTAGTCGCTCTATTTGCTGTCGGGGTTATCATTTCGTCCTTTCTCTCAGTCTTCTGTTTGTCTTTAATGCTCTCCTGTCGATCGTATTGGAATTTCAGTCTTGTCTTTGGAGGGATGCTTGTTTTGGCAAGCTGGTCTATATGCCTTTTCAAGCTGTAACCAAGATCTAATTTAATTTGATGTCCTTATCGATGCTTTTCCAAGAGTAGTATTTTCTCGCAATTGCTGCATTTTTACGATACTTATATGGGTATGATGTACTTCCTTTAGTAGTTATTTTCTGGTATCACGGATCGAATTGTGCTCGTAAAAAGATTTCTGCTACCGATTTACCACACTCACATTGAAATTATTTACATATTTCCGTAGCTTTGCAATGTATTATGTGATAGAATCGCTGTCAGTTTGATAATACAATTAATACAAATTGTATTAATTCACGTTCGTTTGCCACCATCTTTTTGACGCAGGGCCTGATGATGGGCAATAAATGCCAAGCCCGAAATCGATCGCCATTAAAGAAACTGTAATAATACAATTTGCCTGTTTCTTCTTATTACTTACCTGTAAACCTTTAATTTTCATTAAAATTTTTGCATGGGAAAATCGTGGATTTATTGGATCTTAAAGTTTTACCCCATTTGTGAGCAACGAACCTTCTCATCATGCGAAGGTAATAATTCTAAGTCATTTGTGTCGATACAAGCTAAATGGCAATATTGCAATGAACCTCATTTCTTAAATTAATATAAGTGTTAATAAAAAAAAACAGAAAATTTACGACCTGCACATCCTAAGGAATCTTCAGTTTTAATTGCTTCTCATCCTTCTGAAACGCATATTTCAATTGTGGTAATCCTTCTTAAGGTAAAACGCATTTTTGCAAAGCCATAATTGATTCCGGTTCCCAATAAAACTTTATTTGCGATGACTTGTGTAACAAGCTAGGATTAACCACCCAAAAAATTAAGATTGCTGTTTCAGGCATTAGTAATATGTTCATTTTCAATTCAATCAGTTCATTCTGATTTTTCTCTTCATTTATTATACTCAGTTGTTCACTTCCTAGCTACCCTATAGACACCTCTTCACATTCAATTCCTCCAAATATAAGATTAGCTGATCCAAGTTTCAAACCATCTAAAATAGATATTTTCATTGCTTTTTCCATATTCTGGGAACTTCTTTCAGTAGGTCAAATTCGATTAGATCCATGTAAACCTATCCTTCAAAAAAGGAAATTTGGCTGGATTGTATCAGGTCCTCCTACCTACTCTTTCTAATAATTTTATTCATTACAATTTTGCAATGACTATCCTAATCTATCGAGATTCTGGGAATTAGAAGAATGTACAAATTCAACTTCTTCATTATCTCATCTCATGAGGAACATTTTATATCAACATTTAAAATAAATTCTGAAGGTCACCACTCCTCTTAAGGATTCTTCTAATAAACTTGCAGATACCAAGCAATCCTCTATCAAACGGTGAGACAAGTCTTAAATCAGATTGCTTCAGTTTTTCTTCAATTGAGTGGCATGGAAGAAAGAACATTTGATAGTACCACTCTTTGAGAAGGCGCTATGTATTTTCTGGCAGCCACGAAAATTTCGTTTACGGTTTTTCAAGCGATAAAGTCATCTACCACTTTTTTAAATTGAAAAATGCGAAAGGGGCGCTAAGGAATGTGAATTATAAGTTTTTTTCAAAAATTAACTAGATTAAGCCATCCCCCCAAATATTAACTACTTACTATGTCATCGTCAAAGTTTTGAATATATAGCAAAGTTTTCCACCATTTTATCTCACATGAGGCAGATAACCGTTCAACGATTTCGGGCCACAACGGCCCGGATCCCATGTACTTCAATAAGAAGACGTAAACAAGAATAATGACCCCCAGTGTTGGTGTCAATCTAACATATCTGTGAACGTAAAACGCCAATAGATTGAACTTCCCAACCTTGGCAGTTTTTCTCATGAAAACATAGGACAATGTCAATCCGCTTAACAAAAAGAAAGTATTGACTGAAGTTTCGGCTCCCGTGGCAATTATACCCCTTGTAATATGAGTAGCGAAAAACTAAAATAAGAACATTACAATTTGGAAACCTTTAGTATAAGAACTTACTTCTTTCTTGATGTTATTCCTAAATGGAAAGTCACCAGCATTCAAATGATGATGCACCACAATGATCCATATCATCGTTAATACTCGAATTCCGTGTAAACAAGCGATCTCATTTTCGTCTGTGGTTATATCAAAAAGTTTCTTGGCGTTTGTGTAACAGGAAAAGGAAACCAATAACCAGTGCGAGGGCTCTAAAATGATTACTAATAGTTATGAACGTTGCAACTTTTTTTAGATACTTACCTTGATTCATATGTTGAATTACTATATCATAAATCGTGGAGAATAAGACCCATAAAATCCACAGCGCAAACCAGGTTCTGCAAAAATTAATTGTTTTTAATATTATTCGCATATAGGCACCCCACATACAAAACAATTTTGGTTCCGACCTCTAATTGGAACTGGTCCTTTTTAGTTTGACAAGAATCCTCCGATATGCTTACCCTTTCGTTATTCATATATCTTTCGACTTCATTTGCTGTACAGGTACTTGGTATGCATATACCCATGCGTATTCGCTCATAGCCAGATGGATTCTAAAAGCCTAGTGCTATCAAATGTGCATATTTACATTTACAAAATAAGTTTCTTCAAAACTTAGCTTTTCCACTCGTTAGCATCAGTTGAGACCCAGCACATTTACTCCCCATTCATTGCTTTGCTTTTTATCGGGCGAAGTGCCTAATCGGTATACCAATTTCTGACACATTTTTTCTATTATTTTATTGTATTATTTTAGAGGACGAATGGAATACCTAAAGGTAGGGTATATAGTAGGGTGGGCCGAAAAAACTCATTTTTTTATTTCGAAGTTTTAATAGCGCGGAAAAGTTGCGACTTATATAGATAAAAGAAGAAAAAATATTTTTTTTTTAAATTGGTTAACATCTTCCGGTTGTGCGGAGGCCCTAAAGTTTGACAAAAACTTAATTTTTGCAATAGTTTTTTTTAAGTTTTTGTCAAACTTTAGAGCCTCTGCACGACCAGAAGATGATAACCGATTTTGAAAAAGAAGAGCTTGACGTGTAATTTTTGGTTATTGCATAGGTACTCATTAACAATTACGAATGAGTCAGTCATTAAGAAAATAATGACAACGATACGGTTGCCTTTACTAAAAGCATCAAAGAAAAATCGCCATAAATAAGCAAGTTGGTATTGCGCAGTTTGTGCAAGAGCACAATAATCATCAAAGTTATTCTTGACTCAAGTGCCAGATCTATAAGCTACGGAATTCAAAATGAACGAAATAAATGTATGGCTAACTGTAGCAGTTAGGGTATCGGGCGAACGGACAGAAGAACGGACAAACGGACGGACTGACAGAGAAAGTGGCTGCAATATCACAGCCAACTTTGTTGGAAAATGCGCTAAACAGCTTTTCACGACGATTAATGCGAAAAACAATGTGATAGGGCACCTTGACACGTAATACGAAGAAGGTCGCGATGTAATTTAAATGCGTCAATTCTACTGATCTTTACCATCCGCCCGTTAGTAAGGGAGGTGCTGAATTGGAGTAAAAAATGGTATCATAATGTTTATGTTTACCCAAAACGTTAATAACCCTTTCATACATCAAAAAATACGGCAATTTGTAAGAATTAATTATTCAATCAGTAAGGCACCTACCAGCTCATCACCCAGATAAGATTTAAGAAGACAGTACTTTCCGGAAATGACAGTGTCTGGTGGACCATCAGCGATATTTATGCATTGGTCGAAAGATCCCAGTGCGAAATAGTTGCCGTCTATTATCGCAGTTGGATACTTTCCCGTTGCGTCATACACTAAAACCGGATATGATTATTACCATTGGACAAGGAACTAAGAAGGCACTTACTTTCTACAGCCCATGACTTCATATCTAACAGGTCCGTGACATATTTAGATAGCTGTTGCGAACAATTTTCGGAGAAATCTTCGAACGGCAGTCTGCTTAGTTGAGAGGAAAAATCGAACACTCCCAGTTTTTCTGTTGGAACAAGGGCTTCCACAAAATATAGATATAATAGGCAGGCAAAAACACGTGAAGTTTGCATTGCGTTGTCAAAACGTTCTGAAAAATATTATCAAATCGCGTGTAGTTGAAATGTATTTATATCAATCTGATAGTGTCAATACCTTGAAACTAAGTGTTTGGATTTCGTTTCTGGCGGACACTGTGGAATCCGTTAATTGCTCATTGTATAAAAAAACATGTTATGATTTTGATTTTATTGATTTATTGATAATAGCAAGAAATACTAATATATTACCCACCATAAATTTTGTACTGGGGCAATATGTAACTATACGAAAAACACTTAAAGTGTTTTAGGATAAAGGCCCCATCTAATTCTAATTGATAGAAATCAATCGCGTCATTGCGTTTTGTATTTGCCTTGCCTCAAATTGCTGTAATTTTGTCCACCTATAAAATGACCTGCCAACATTTTCATAAAAAAAATTGTTTTTCGGTCAGTAAACATTTTTTTACATGTAATGTATTTTGTCCTTATCCTTACAGATACGTGAAATGGCCTCGTAGTAATATTCTCAAGAAAAACTTTACTGTTTATTGTGAGAAATTAACTAAAACAGGGAATAAAGATAGGAATTTGTATTTTCTCCACATGAAACTAAATGCTGGACATACTGTAAGCAAAACATAGTAAGAAAATAGTATATTAAGATACAAGTGTATAATCAAGTCTTTAAAGCACGCGCAACGAGTTTAAGGGCACGACGCAAAGCGGAGTGCCTTTAACGTTGCAAGTGCTTTAAAGACCAATTATACACGTGTATCTTATAGTATTTTTTATTATACCTGCAGTATAATTTAAAAATAGGAAATACAATGAAGTCATATTGACGTTATACTCGAATACATGTCTATTTAAGTGGGCTGGGTGTTCGTAATTTCACGATTGCCATGGAAATGTCACTTGACGTTTGCTTATAAAAATCATCGTCTTTGTGAATTAAACGATTTCCGTTGAAAAAGATAATACACCGTCCATTTAATCGGTTGTTGTAAAATCTAAACAAACGTTGGTAGGTGTAAAATCCAGTCCAGTAAAGCCTATTATAAAGAATATGAAAAGTTGTTTCCATTGATGAATAGGAAGTTACTTACGAATACAGTGTTAAATGCATGGATAATGTTGGTATATATGAAGGAAATGTCAAAGGTATTTAAATCTTCTATATTTTGGTGCATTCATTCAAAATTTCAAAGCAATACTGCGATTAAAAAGTGGAACAGATTTGGAAGCATACCCTAAATTAAGCGCGTTTGTGAAAGATTCAACCAAAGGATAGGTACAAAAGTCAAAGAAATGTTCTGCATTTACAGAAAGCGACCTAAGAGGATTTTTTACACAGCCGTCTATAATTACAAGCCATGCTGAGAAGTTTGGCAACGTTGTTCGAAAGTCAATCGGTGGGCCGATGTAAGTTTTAATGGCATTTTCCTCTCCCCTGTGTTTCGCCTTAGCGGTTTTAATATAGAAGAAAGATACTTAGGCAGCTTACAATTGTGCGTATATATTATTTATTTACAAAAATGGATAATAACATTTTTATTTGACTTTAAAATTCGGAATGCTGTAAATTGGTAACTGCATCATAATGTGTTTTCCATCGAGATCTCCGAAATTGGTGAACTTCTGTCGAAACAGGTCGAGGTGAAGCACACGCTTGAGCACTTAATTTCGGTAAAAGGACAGTAAATCGCTGCGCATCAGCGAGGTTTTATCAACGACCAGGTATGATTCGAAATGGCAGACTTTAAGCCAGCCGCTACTCCAGTGGGTGTAGGTACGAAGCTTTTAAAGAGGGGAGCACTGTAGACTTCAAATTCCCGTACCATGAACTCTTGGGAATAAGTTGAAAGGTTCCCTTCAGAAAATCGATTTGACATGTCCGTGCTAGAATACCTGAAATACAAACTAATTGTATTTTTTCACGATAAACACTTACCGTACTTACGTACCACGTAGTGTGTAGGTCATATTTGAGCTTGTACAGGTACTTTGAACAAATACAAGTGCTTGTAAAGGGTCCAGTAACCAGTAGCCTGCTTTAGAGGTTATGACAACAAATCGATATATTTCGTTTAGCAACTTACCTGAATAATAACTTCTGTTCATTCCGTACGGAGTAACACAAATTGTCGCAATCTCGCTCTGTTAAAACAGATAAATTGGAATATTACACCCAAAACACATATAAAATACACCCAAAATCTGTCAAGTTGAATTAGGAAATCGGCCTACCATGCAGTGTTGCTATAATTCTCAGCATGGCTTGTAATTATAGACGGCTGTGATTTTTTATTTCAGCCTTAGATGACAGTTTCAAAAGTCATACTTGAAGTATCGTTACTTAGCAACTCAGGTAGCAACTTTAAAGCACGTGTGTTTTAAAGGCCTTTTTTCGCACGCATTTGAGTGTTTAAAACGGAGATTGTGATTCAGGTATAATAAAAACGTCTATTTCTTCTCCAACACAGAGAATACATGCTTTTTTTGTTGTCTAAAACGTATGAAATGCTCCGTATAATTTTTCATTTCCTCCTTTAATTGAAAAATGTTCGCCTGTACCTCAGAGGTAAACTGTACTAAGTCCATTTTTCCCCAAAAATTGCTTTTTTGTACTAAGCAACATAAGTTTTGTTGTTCTACACAAAATATATGGATTTAGTATTGTTTGATGATAAACAGAGTTAGCGAATTTTAAACAGTACTAAGTCGCAGTAACATTACGAGGTAAACTGTAATAAGTGGACTTAGTATCAATAGTTGTATTGTTTTGATGGACTTAGTACATTATAAAGAATATGTTTCAGGTTTTTTAGCGCATTTTTTAAGAATAACAAAATGTGCTATTGTTTGCGTTTTGTCAGTCTGTCCGTCCGTCCCACTTCTGCCGTTTCGAACTACTTCTAGAGTCCAGGAATTTTTGCAGTAGGTAGCCATATACCTTGAAGGTGTTTCAAATGGCCATCAAATTTCGCTGTCTTAACCCCCCCCCCCCCCCCCCCATCAATTATTTCTTGAGATGAGAGTGGAACTGGTTTTATCCTTCATGGTACCCTAATGAGAGGTCTCAACGAAAGGAATTAATTTCTATCAACCATAGTCCTCCTCCTCGACTTCTTATCGTGTTTGGATATTCCCTTATATCTCCAGGACGGATTATCGGAAGAGGGGACTCACAAAGGGCGATTGGAACATCTGCAAGAAATATATCCATTGGTGATGTCAAAACTTTAAGAGCGAATATCTCGAAAACGGTTTGTCGGAGGAACGTACTCTCATAAGAAAATCTGCAAAATGGAGTCTCGGAGAATTTTGAATGTATGTCAGGCGGTGTTTAAATGTTTGTGTGTAAAGAGCCTCCTCCCCTTATAACCCAACCATTCACTAAGCTATATCGGTTAAACAAAAATGCGCTTTATCTGCACAAGGGTTGTGCACAATTTACACTTGTTTATTTATTATAATTATAATATCCCATTTATGGCTGTCATTTTTCAATTTAAGTGTCTTATTAAAAATCTGCTTTAATCCTCAAAAAATTTATACTTGTTTCTTATTGTTTATGGAGGAAATTTTCTAAAAAATGATGACCATTTCTTTCTTACAACGACGAAGAAGATGAATAGTTGAACAGTATTTTAATTTCAATAAAATTATTGAATTATAAGCTGTTTATCAAAGAAATAGATTTTTTTTTCTAATCTGAGTTGTGATTTCATACAGGAAAAAAATCTCCACGCCCTGTACATGATGAAACATGCTTGCTTCCCCTTTTCGAGCAGAAATGTATTAAAATTGGTTTACACATAACAATAATAAGTCCATCATTCCAAACAATTCATAAAAGGTAAACAGTACTAAGTCACGTAAAACAAAAATTTTTGATAAAATTTCAAAAATTCGATCGTACATATGTAAACTTACTAGTTATAAGTAACATGGTTCTTCATGATGAAAGTAATCAAATGTATAGGTTAATAAGGTCAAATTATTCCTTTGTGCTTCTTATAATGTGGTTTTCTGTAAACTTTTGAATTTGTGACTTAGTATACTTTACCTCTCAGGTACAGCAATGTTTTCTAGCCTCTTTCAAAGTCCAGCGATGGGTCAACGGGTGGCAGGTAAATAATACCAACAAAGCTGTATTAATTTCACAGGATTTGTGAATATGTGAACAGTATAGTATAGAGTACAATATCATGAGCGCCACCTGAACTGAGTGAGGTATGGGTTAAGTGCAGTGAACAATAATATAAAAAACTGCAGTTGTAAAATCCACCAATTTTACTAATTACTAATTAAATTATTTATTTTATTAAATTAATATTTGTATCGATACAATGTTAAAATTTACTTGAATTACACATATATTACAATGTCTAACTGTTTGTCTTTAATGTTAGTGATATTAATAAGGACGGTTAACGTTATCCAAAAGCCACAACAGACGTTTTTTAACTCGCCGAATTTTTGATTTGATCTAAAATGCAGAATTAACCAATTAAGGGAGATAAGTAATTCGCATAGGTAAGTACTTACTTCTAGGACTGCTTAGTATCCTTTTCTCGATGGATATGAGTGGGGATTCACATGTTACTGTTAAAAGAATTGATACTGGAAGTG
Organism: Photinus pyralis; assembly: GCF_008802855.1. Classification (NCBI taxonomy): domain Eukaryota; kingdom Metazoa; phylum Arthropoda; class Insecta; order Coleoptera; family Lampyridae; genus Photinus; species Photinus pyralis. Next base: position 17,504,449 of record NW_022170819.1, read on the forward strand.
TTATGGCAAAGTTAGTCAGTAGTATTTCCAGCTGAAATAATGAAACGTATAGCATTGATAATTATGTACGAGTCACATGTACTACCAAATAGCTTTGCGATATAACGACAGGCATCTGCATGCCTTCGATTACCACGACTTGAATTAAAAGATGCGATAAGAAGACACTATACGATATCCTAGATAAAAATTTAAATATTTTGCTGGACAAAAACCTGTTTACTATCCCTTAAAAAGTGAAAAAACTTTTGATGAGCAGTATGCGAGCTACCTACTCACCACCATATCCAAATTGACAAGCATAAACGATGCACGCCACAGCAACCGCCCATGCAGTTCGTCTAAGCGGTTTTGCAATAGCCACTAACGCAGTATCGTTAAATCGATAAAACATGCAAGCTAGTATCACAGCAACGGCAGTCGTCCAGATAACTACAACATAGATCTAAACTTAAAGTAAATTATGCCTTATAATAAAATTCTTCGAACTTGCTTTATTAATATTTGTGTCCGCCTTTCTGTTACTGTTACTGTATATGAGGTAGCCCAAAATAATTCCAAGCAACCACGGACCAGCCACGTTATAAGGGGCCCAATCATGTATCTGCCTAATAGTCGGGCTAAAATATGTCGATGAATTAGGGTGATATCGAAACTACTTCTCTTACGAATATTGACTTCTAGCTCGTATAAAGAGCAGCGTTGGAATAATACTCAAAGCCACGCAGCACATAGCAAGACCTCCAATTACGTATAGAGCTAATCTTGGCTTTTTTAGTAAGGGCAATAGTAACAGTGGTGACAGAAAGTAGAGTTGCGTGTCCATCCCAAGAAACCATGTCTGCTCTACGCACTACAAGATTATAACACGTTATTTTTACAAACTAGCACTTTGCACGGGTAACGTTGGTATTACTAAAGAGGAACCCAACCAAAGGAGTAGTTGTGTATATTTGATATTCCATCTAGAAAATTGAAAACTGGCTATTGATTAATTAATGGGAGCAGTATATTGCATTTGTCATTTAACCAGCTATTGCAAAATATGAATATAAGACAAATTTAACGATGTTGAAATAAAATTCAAGCTGGAGTTTCTGGCATAAGGATATACCTATCACGTTTTTCATAAAATAAACCCGAACAAAGAGTTTATAATTCCAATGTCGAATTGAAGCTGAGCTGAGCATAGTAAAACAAAATAGAGGAGGGTGGAAACCTTGGTGGAAACTTTAGTGTGAGTTCTGTGAACGAAATACTACCCCTCGTTGTTTCAATAACGAACATTTTGGAATTTCTAACCCAACAATGTAATAAGGGTGCTTCTTTTCGTTCGGGCAACCCTTATTTAGCAGGACCCCAGCCCAGGTAGCCCAAGAAACAAATTTTGTTGGATTTTTTACACTTTAAGGTACCTATCCGATATTAGCGGCCGAGATTCGACAGTACCACCGTGCTCACGTGGCACTGCTCACTGCCTGAGGGTGGCGTTCATTGAATTTACTGTGACCTTCGATTCTCAAGGTCTGTAATGAAAGAGGTCGGCTTCCAGACCTTTGGGTTAATTTCCTTATGCAAATTATACCGAGTAAGGAATGCCCATTATAAGTATTTGCAAACATTCCCTGGGTAAGTGATCCCATCAAACGTACTTACTATGTATTTGTCACTGTTTTGAATATACAGTAAGGTTTTCCACCAATTTGTCTCACATGGGGCAGACACTCGTCGAGCGAGTTCGGGCCACAGCGGCCCGGATCCCATGTACTTCAATAAGAAGACATAAACAAGAACAATGACACCCAGTGTCGGTGTTAATCTAACATATCTGTGAGCGTAAAACGCCAATAGATTGAACTTCCCAAGCTTGCCTGTTTTTCTCATGAAAACATAGGACAATGTCAATCCGCTTAACAAAAAGAAAGTATTGACCGAAGTTTCGGCTCCTGTGGCAATTATACCGCTTGTAATATGAGCAGCGTAAAACTAAAATATAAACAATAGAACTTGGAAAGCTTTAGTACTAGAACTTACATCTTCTTTGTAGTTACTTCTTTCCGGAAAATTAGAAACACTCAAATAATGATGCACTAAAATGATCCATATCATCGTTAATACTCGCAATCCATGTAAACAAGTGATCTCAGTTGCGTCTGTGGTTATATCAAAAAGTCTCTTGGTGTTTGTGTAACAGGAAAAGGAAACTAACAACCAATGCGACGGCTCTAAAATAATTATGAATGTGAATGCAACTTATTTTAGTTACTAACCCTTGTTCAAGTGTTGAATTACTATATCATAAGCAGTTGAGAATATTATCCATAAAATCCACAGCGCAAAAAAGGTTCTGCAAGAAAAAATTGTATTCCACATTATTCGTATAGGCACTACACATACAAAACAACTTTGGTTCCGACGTCGAATTGGAAATGATCTTTTTTTGTTTGGCAAGAAAGCTCCGATACCCTTTCCAGTCCACTATTTGCATAATAGCTTTCAAATTCTTTTGCTGTGCATGTACTTGGTATGCAGTAACCAATAACGGTATCATCCAATTGAGATGTAGCCTAAAAGCTTATAGTGCTGACAACTGTTCGTATTAACATTTAATCGTATACATATAATAGCAGAGCTGGGCAGAATACTTTCAAAAAGTATTTGAATACTGAATAGTAAATACTTTACACAAATCAAAGGTATTTGAATACTAAATACTTTTACGTCCAGCACAAGCGAATACTAGATACAGATACATTGAAAAGTATTCAAATACTTAAAAAAATAAGTATTCAAATACTTTAGAATGTATTCGAATACTTTCAAAAGTATTCGGTAATACTTTCAAAGGTATTCGAATACTATAAAAAGTATTCGAATACTTTGAAAAGTATTTCATTATCTTACTTTGAAAAGTATTCGAATACTTGTCACGTACTCAAATACATTAAAAATTTAAAATAGTACAATAGATAAAAGGCTTAATACCCTTATAGAATGTGGCCTGTAGAATCCATAATTTCAAATAATTCCAAGATTGGGCTACTAGATCAAAAGTTACTGCCCTTTGAATTTTTTTTCGAAATTTGTTTTTTGTCCATAACTTTTTATTGAGAGGTCTAATCGAAAACGTACGAATTGTTTTGGATTCTACGCACCAAAATTAATAAGAAAAAGTGTTTTCCCGAGAAATTTTGGTGTAGTCGATTTTTGGTAATGAAGGAAGGTTATACACTGCCTTTTTTTGAGGCCCGCAAAAAAAATTGTCTCAGTTCGACCCGGAAAAACATTTTCTTATAGAATTTGGCCCGTAGAATCCATAATTTCAAACAGTTCCAAGATTGGGCTACTAGATCAAAAACTACAGCTCTTTGAATTTTTTTGGAAATTGGTTTCTAGTCTATAACTTTTGATTGAGAAGTCTGATCGAAAAAGTACGAATTGTTTTGGATTCTACGCACCAAAATTAATAAGACAATACTATGCGAAGTATTCAAATACTTTGCGAAGGATTCGAATACTAAATATCTGTGACTATTCAATTCATCTAACATTTGTCACATTTCAACCAGTGAAATGTCTCGATTTCAAATTGCTGCGCCAATGGAAACGAATTATAGTGATAATTGCACGTGTGGTATTTCAGCGATAATTTCACGTGTGGTATTTCAGCGACAATTCAATGCGATTATTCAATGACATTTGTCAAACTTCCACCAGTGAAATGACGCGAAATTTTGTCGTATTAATCGGAACATTCTTCTTAGTTTGTTAATCAATTTCGACAACCGACTTATCACCACATCTTTTAATTTAATCACTCATAACGAATTAGCTTGGAGCACAAAAGTTCGAATAGAATCAATAGCAAAATGAAAAGCAACTTCCATAATTTATTTTGACGTTTATTGTTGTCATGGAAATACATTCGCGTGGGTAATTATGCTTAATTTTTCTTTTGATTCATTGAATAGTCCTCCGAATACCATTCGTAGTCGAAGTATTTGTAGATTACTTTTGAGCTGCTGCTCCACTCACGCTAGTTACGCTTTGTAATACCACTCGCGCAAGCGCTCGTGGTATTAATCAGCGTAACTAGCATTCGTGACAGCACCTCAAAAATATTCGACAATACTTCGACTACTTATGGTATTATATATGAAAATATTTGAGTTACAAATTCAAATACTGCTTCCATAAAAGTATTTAATTACAAAGTATTTTAATAATTTAAAGGATTTGAATACTAAAAAGTATTTACAAAATCGAATACTGCCCAGCTCTGTATAATAGGTGTGTCTGTATTAATTCTTCAGACGAAGTTTAACTGTAATAATGAACATATAACAAAAAGAAGAAATTCTGAATATGTAACAGAATTCTGTTGTTGTGTGGATGGACAAGTTGTGTGGTGGGGTTGCAAAACGAGATGGTGGATTAATGCATTTATTATTTTCTTAATAATGAAGTGATTTGATTGTCGATTGCTTAAAAAATTATTTGCTTTTTGCTGAAATCATCGACAGTTAATGCTTGTGTTTCTTATATCATAAAATATGACCAAACGCGGCAATTTTTAGTGCTTACAGTTTTCGTCTCCAAAGTCATCTCCCAACGTGGAGTAACTCTGCCAAGGCAGTACTTTCCGGAAATTTCTGTTCCTGGTGGACCTTCAGCGATATTTATACACTGGTCCAATGATCCCAGTGCGAAAGAGTTGCCGTCTAGTGTCGCCGGTGGATATTTTCCCGACGCGTCATACACTAAAACCGTAGATATTATGATAATTGACACTGGATAGGGCACTAAGTACTTACTTTCTACTGCCCATCGCTTCATCTCCAAGAGATCCGTGACATACTTGGATAGCTGTTGCGAACAATTTTTGGAGAAACCTTCGAAAGTGAGTGTACTTAGTTGAGAGGAGAAATCGAACGCTTGCAGTTTTTCTCTTGGAACAAGGGCTTCCACAAGATACAGATATAATAGACAAGCAAAAACGCGCGAAGTATGCATTGCGATCGTTCTGAAAAAAATATCGATACACATAGTACTTGTGGTATTTTTATCATTTCGATAGTGTCAACACCTTGAAACGATTGAAGTGTTTACCGATTTTGTTTCGGGCGAACACTGTAAAATTCGTCAATTTGAAGACACATCTTTTGAATTTACTTTCATTCATTCAATAATTAAGATTAATATTTACTAATAATTTATTCAATTACCTATACTATGTCCTTGTTATACGAAAAACACCTGAACCATTTTACGCTTTAACTAGATTCGGCGTGATCATTTTTAATATTTTTAATAGTTTCTACAATTGCTCGTAATTTTATTTCGTGATTATAGAATTTACTTTTATTTTGTTAGGTTGTAAGGGCTACAAACGACCTTTTCAAGGTTGTGATCCAAGAAATCAACGGAAGCTACTAGATTATCTTTCCCTTGAAAACTTCAATAGTAGCAAACAAGATAAACAGCGGCCCCGAGTCTCGGGGGAGGGTTGCTAAGAGTCTCGTAGTTTACAAGGAAGTATTCTCTGAAAATAGCCCCTTGGAACGTCAAAAGTCTACTACAACCAGGAGAATAATTAGTCAATGCCGTACAATAAATGGAACGTATGAGCATCAACATACTCGGTCTAAGTGAAACTAAATGGCTTCGAATAAATGACTAGCACGTATTCTGTTCCGGAGGAAAAGTGAACACCAAGCGGACGTAGGTTGTCACTTTCGTTATCCACAAACAACTGACCAACAAATATAGTCACCAGTTTTACCCTATATTTATTTATTTATTTAACCAGAAACCATACAGAATAAAAATTCCAATTACATGGCACTGGGGCTCTGAACAAATATTAGGACTTAAGATCTAATTTTATTTCTTATTGAATTTAGGGGATCGTGAAAAAAGTCGATATCATTAACTGAGGATAACTTATTTAAAGTGATCAAGATCTTAATAAGTGGGGAAGTTGTATTGTTAACTACAAAAATAGTATTATTTTGTCTTAGCTTAACAAATGGTACCTTAAGCTTAATTTCTTGAAGTAATTCGGAAGAGTTGTGAAGCTGGGTACCGTAAGAGATCAAATGTGGATAATTTTGGGTTGACCTAAAAAAACATTACTCGGATGAACTTTTTCTGCACTTTTTCATGTCTGAGTATTTGAGAGTTTGAGGAGACCAGATACATGAAGCATACTCAAGCTTGGATCTAATAAATGCATTATATAAGGTTAGCATTGTCTGTATATTCATGAAATTGAGTGTATTTCTGATAACGGAACCAAGAAGTTTGTAACACTCATTTGTTAGGTATTCAATGTGTAAGTTGAAGTTAAGGTTGGTATTGAAAAACACGCCCAGGTCCTTAACGGAGGTGACTCTTAGTAAGACCTTTCCATTCATCTTATAGTAAAAAAGTAAGGGATTTTTTGATCTAGTAAAAGTAAGGACTTTACACCTCGCTTTACACTTATTGATATTTAGTTTTAGTTTATTTTTGATACACCACTTAATTACTGAGTTAATGTCCTCTTGAATATTTAAACAGTCACTTGGGGATTGGACTTCATTAAAAAGTTTTAGGTCGTCCGCAAATAGTAGTGCTTTCGAGTTTTTTATCACTCGCGGTAAATCATTTATGTATAAGAGAAACAGAAAAGGACCAAGTGTTCCCTGGGGAACGCCTGATGAGGGATAAAATTCGGCTGAATTCACACCATTGAATTTCACTCTTGTTTTACGGAGAGATAAATATGATTTCAAGAATTTGACGGTCGGATTACTTACGCAATTTAAAACAAGTTTACGGAGCAAGACTTGATGGGATACTGTGTCAAATGCCTTCGCAAAATCTGTATAAACACAGTCCACCTGAGCTCTCTCATCCAAGGCTCCTGCTGAGAAATGCGTAAACTGCATTAAATTGGTAATCGTTGATTTGTTCCGCGTGAAACCGTGCTGTTGATCTGCAATTATACTGCTGAGATGGGAATAAAGTCTAGTATAGATCACTCTTTCGAAAATTTTCGCTATTGCTGGTATAATTGCAATTGGGCGATAATTCTCAACTAATTTTCGGCTTCCATTTTTGTGAATTGGTGTTATTCTGGTGCATTTCCAAGCTTCAGGGAATGTACATGTTTGCAAAGCTAAATTAAATAGATGTAGTAAGGGGGTTACCAATAAAGATGCACATCCTTTCACGATGTAGGGTGGGATTCCATCTTCGCCTATAGCCGACCTCGGTTTCAATTTTTTAATTGCTTCCAGTATCTCGGATTCATGTAACTGAGTCAAGTGCAATTTGGATAGCACCAGGTCCGATTCCACGTCATCTTCTGGGTCATCGTTCCTCTCCATAGTGTAGACTGACTCGAAGAAGGATGCAAAGGCATTCGCAATGCTTCTGGCGTCCGTTAACGAGGTGTCTTTGTACTCAAAAACTCCAGGTGACTATTCTTCCTCAACGACTTGATGTAGTTCCAGAATTTATTGGAATTCTTCCGCAGATCCATTTCAATTTGATTAATGCACCTCTTATGAGCAATATGGATCATTCTTTTGAGTTCTTTTCTGGCTTCAATGAAGTCTTCCGATTGGCCCTATAACCGAAACTTATTTTTATGTTTGATTTTCTTAATAATGTCTATATTAAACCAGCTAGGATACTTATGTGCACTCCTAATTGTAACTTTGGGGACACATTCATCGAAAATGTTCATTACCGTTTGATTAAAGCTAGTTACTGCATCATCTACCGATTTGAAATTCTTCAGGATAAGAGACTCCTTCCAATTAATATCGCGAAAAAGGACGTACATTTTAAGAAAATCTGCTTTTTTGAAATTGAAGTTGGTTAATTTGGTAATTCGCTTAGCTGGTATATCGGAACGTTAGCAGGGAACAATGTCAACCTGAACGTCCTCCAGGTCTACGCACCAACAGCGGACAAAGACGGTCAACTAATTGACTCAGTTTATCAATGAAACAGCAGAAAGTCTGCTAGGTCATCAAGCGTTGAAAAGGAAACAACAGTGGATCTAGCACATTCTAAATCTAATGGAGGAACGGAGAACATTCAAAAACAACAGGAACCGTTAAAAGCACTAAGAAATACAACAAAAGATCAAACAGGAAATCCGAAAGGCGAAGAAAAAATGGATCAGTGTGCAGAAATTGAAGAGCTAATCAAGAAAAATGATAACTTTAACCTGCGCAAGAAGCGCAACGAAGCTAAAAGTTTTTTTTACCAAATTCACAAAAAATATTAAATGAAATTCATCTAATCTATTGCCCAGTAGCAAAATATTTTCTATATCGTGTAACCCATTTTTGTTATTTTAATCTTCTTGCAATGATTCTAATATAAAATTTCCCCTTTTCTTTTATTAAGGCCATTTGGTAGCACAAAACACTTTTACCTTTTTTAAAATATCATCATTCTCAGTTTCTTGTTGTAAACCATTCTCTTACTATCAGATATATTAACTAAACCTCTAATAATATAAACTACCTGTAACATAGCTAAATCGTCATCTACTTTGTCTCTAGAAAGTTACGTGATAAAGTATCTGCCACCCTCAAATCCTTACCAGGTAAATAATTGTACATCCCTGTCACTTGCAGGGTGAATTCCTTTATCGGAAAATATGTGTCCTCAATATTTCACATTATTAAGTTCTTTATTTGGATTAAATTTGATTCTCTAGGTTTCTGAAGAACTTTTTCAAGAGTGGACCCTGCTATTAACAGATCATCATAAAATATGTATAAAATTGTTACTATTATAATCTTTTGAAACATCTCAGCAGGAATACTTATTCCAAATGGTAATTAGAAAAATTTGTCGTGCCCAAATGGCGAGCTGAATGTACATAATTTGCTAGAATGGTCATCTAGCTCTATGTGATAGAATCCTTCTATTAGATCAAGTACAGTTAACCACTTCTTTCCTATTAAATTACTACAAACTTCTGAGACTGTGGGTATCAGACAATAACCTACGTTTTGCTTAAATCTACTGGATCTAGACATACCCTTAAATTTCCATCTGGATTCTACCAGATTACTAGCCCACTCGACATTTAAATCGACTTTCTCAATCATTTTTCACGTCTCTAAATCACCCAGCGTATTCAACAACTTATCTTTTAATTGACATTGGTACTCGTCTAGGTGGACGGACAATTGGAATGGCATCACCACTAAGCTCTATTTTACATTTTTTTTAAATCCCTGTATAAATAGATCCTTATTAAAGTTCACAAATTCATCCTTAGTACTATACGTTTTAACGCTATCTAATTCAATACATGATTTCAAACCAAGTAAAGGTATAAAATTTCCTTTTACAACAATAGTCTTATAACAATTTCTCATTCTTAACGGCACAGTTAAGTGAAACTTAACCTACAGGCTTGACTTTAGTGCCTCCAAAGACTTCTAACATCGCTCTAGTGCCCTTCAATATTTTCTCAGCCTTTAACTTACAAAATATTGAGTTAGGTAAAATATTAACCTCTAAAATTTACCTTTACGCTATCCATTAATATTGATTCAACCCAACTACAAGAATTTACTTTCTTACCTCAACACTTTCTTCGATACTGAAACTTACGTCATTTTCATCTTCGCTCTGAAAGCCACCTTGAAACTCAGAAATAAATTAAAATAGTTAATTTATTTCTGGCCAATTGCACCATCAAACGTAAGTATCGCTTAATGTTAAGCATAACTTAAATGCCATAGCAACCATATTTTCCTTACAATCGTTGCGATAGATTTTAAGTTCGCTTAACTTAAGCGATGCTTAATTTTGATGGTGCAACTGACCCTAGACATTAACAAACGTGACAGTTTTACGTATCTAGATACATATTAAAATCTTTTTTATTATACCTGAATCACAATCTCCGTTTTAAACACTCAAATGCGTGCGAAAAAGGGCCTTTAAAACACACGTGCTTTAAAGTTGCTAAGTAACGATACTTCAAGTATGACTTTTGAAACTGTCATCTGGATGAAATAAAAACTCCTCTTAGGTCGCTTTCTGTAAATGCAGAACATTTCTTTGGCTTTTGTATCTATCCTTTGGTTGAAGCTTTCACAAACGCGCGTAATTTAGGGCATGCTTCCAAATCGGTTCCACTTTTTAATCGCAGCATTTCTTTAAAGTTTTGAATGAATGCACCAAAATATAGAAGATTTAAATACCTTTGACATTTCTTTCATATATGCCAGCATTATGGATGCATTTAAGACTGTATTCGTAAGTAACTTCCTATTCATCCACTTTATAATAGGCTTTACAGGAGTTGGATTTTACACCTACCAACGTTTGTTTAGATTTTACAACAATCGATTTAATGGGCGGTGTATTATCTTTTTCAACGGAAATCGTTTAATTCACAAAGACGATGATTTTTATAAGCAAACGTCAAGTGACATTTCCATGGCAATCGTGAAATACGAACACCCAGCCCACTTAATTAGACATGTATTCGAGTATAACGTCAATATGACTTCATTGTATTTCCTATTTTTAAATTATACTGCAGGTATAATAAAAAATACTATAAGATACACGTGTATAATTGAGTCTTTAAAGCACTTGCAACGTTAAAGGCACTCCACTTTGCGTCGTGCCCTTAAACTCGTTGCGCGTGCTTTAAAGACTTGATTATACACTTGTATCTTAATATACTATTTCAAAATTTGTATCTGTATCCACAATTCAGATACTTTTTTTTGTGTCTAAGATTTTAAGTACATTTTCTATTTTCTTTATTGTCTAATTCCATTAGTCAATATTATAATGATGTATTAAAATTATATTTTCAAATGACAAAACGCTTTTTATTACTTGAGGGGTATGGACAACTGTTTATTGGCATAAAGCATGGGAAATAAAGTACTTATACCTAAAGTATCTGTATCTGTATCTAGATCCTTTTTGTTTTTGGGTATCTGTTTTGGTATCTAGTTATAATTATTAAGTTGTATCTGTATCTTTACCTAGATCCAAGAATGAAAGTATCTATTACAACACTGTTTATACAAACCAATAGCAACATTTCCTATGCAACAACTTATAATAATAAAGAAATCCTCAACAGGAGGAGGATCAATGTCGTCCAGTTCAGAGGTTGCTTTATTTTTTATTCCTGATTACCAATAACATACGTTAAAATGTTAAGTAAATATAAACTAGAAATCCAGTGACCGATTCAATTTTAAACTTTATTTTGAACACAAATACCATTATACAGTCTATAACCATTCGTCTCTAATGACTAACTTGCCATATCAACAATAAGTTTAACTCTTAGCATAACTGAAAAGGTGTCTCCTCTAATAACTTATAGTATTATAATCTCAGTGGTTAATAATAAGGATGATTAACGTTATCCAAAGGTCACATCAGATGTTTTTTGACCCAGGAGAATTCCTTATTTGATCTAAAATGCAAAGTTAACCAATTAAATGGACGCAATTAAATCTCATCGGTACTTACTCCTAGGACTGCTGAATATCCTTTTCTCGATGGATATGAGTGGCAATTCACATGTTATTGTTAGAAAAATTGATACAGGAAGTGTAATGGCAAAGTTAATCCATACTGTTTCCAACTGAAATAATGAAACATGTAGCACTGAGAATGATTTACAAGTCGCATCTTACCAAATAACTTTCCGTTAAAACGACAGGCACCTGCATGCTTTCGATTAGGATGATTTGAATCAATATATGCGATAAGAAGACACTGTACGATATCCTTGATAAAAATTTAAATTTTTTACTAGACAAAAACCTGTTTGCTATCCCTTGAAAGATGAAAACACTTTTGCTCAGTGAGCAGTATACGAAGTACCTACTCACCTCCATATCCAAAGTGACAGGCATAAACGATCCACGCAACAGCAAGAGACCATGCAGTTCGTCTAACAGATTTTGAAATGACCATTAACTCAGCACCGTGAAATTGATAAAACATGCAGGTTAGTATCACAGAAACGGCAACCGTCCAGAAAACTACAATATAGATCTAAACTTAAACTAATTTAGGCTTCATAATTTATCGTCGGACTTGCTTTGTTAATGATTATGTCCGACTTAGCTTTCTTGTTCCTGTATATGACGTATCCCATAATAATTCCGAGCAACCAAGGACCTGCCACATTATAAGGCGCCCGATCATGGATAGTCTTAATAGTCGAGCTAAAATAAGTCGATGAATTAGGATGATATCGAAACTGATTCTCTTACGAATATTGGTTTCCATCTCGTAGAAAGAGCAACGTTGGCATAATACTCAAAGCCACACAGCCCATGGCAAGGCATCCAATTGCGTAAAGAGCTAACTTTGGCTTTTTTAGTAAAGGCAAAAGCAGGAGCGGTGACAGAAGGTAGAGTTGCGTGTCCATCCCAAGGAACCAGGACTGCTCTACGCACTACAAGATTACAACGCGTTATTTTTACAGACTGCCCCAAAATAAGTGTCTTTGCATGGACAACTGGTATTATTGGTATATCAGAATTTAAGATCGAACATAAAAAATGAAATTCAAAGTGCCTATCTACAATATATCAGATGAATTGAATCAGATATTGCTGATAACAGTAATAGGTTCTGGAATTTCATTGACAATATGAGGCGTCATGGAAGATCAACTGAATTATTATCTATGTCATACAATAACATAAAATATTATAAGTCTCAGGATATTGCCAATTGTTTTGCGGACTATTTTAAATCCATATAATCTGATTGTTCTGCGAGGTATATTTAAATATTGACAGTGTACTACACAATAAAATCACGATTTGTGATATAGAATTAGCTATCAAGCGTCTTAAGTCAAAAAAGTTTTGTGGACCCGATGGAATTCTACCATATATTTTTAAGGCTTGTGAATATCTAGTAAAGCCATTGCATACAATATTTAATTTAATTATTAAAACTAATATATTTCCAAGCAAATGGAAACTAACTAAAGTTACTCCTATTCACACATCCGGAAATTCTAGAGTTATCAGTAATTATAGACCGGTTGTTGTACTCTCCACTCCTGCAAACATTTTTGAAAGTATACTCTATGACTATAAGTATGATCATGTAAATCCTGTATATCTATCTAAGATCTAAGATCTACGGTGACAAATGTTTGTAATTTGTCAGATCCATTACTATAAAACTGTTGATATTATAATATTTGAAGGGTTGTTCACAAATTGTCTCTTACAAGAATCATATTTCTCGAGTTTTTTTTACAGATTTTGGGTTGCCTCAAGGCTCAAACTTGGGGCCATTGATATTTTTACTTTTTGTTAATGTTTAAGTCTATAAGTTCAACAGCCGGTTGCGCTGAATTGCAAGCCAATTTAACAGTATTGACTGCTTGGAGTAAAACTTTCAAACTAGAATTTATTGTAAGTAAATGTAAAGTGTTGTTTTCCTTTGTTTTTTTTTATTTTAAAACATTTAACATATATTTTTTTATATTCTTTATGTACATGAAATTTATTATTGGGGTAACCTGTTATGTTCATAAATAAATAAATAAATTGCGGGTGAAATTTAGACAAACCAAATGGGCAGTTGTGTGTGCTCGTTGATATTCTAATTAGAAAATACCGGTGATGATTTTATGTTGGCTAACTGTGAAGGGGCTAGCCAATCTGTTTCCAGCAAACCCAGTTTTCATATTCAATAACCACAGCATTATTCTAGCGAGTGAACCCTTGCATGTTTTGTGCCCATGCATATCATGCAAATTTGATACCAATGAAGAAATGTGAACTACATATAAGTCTTTGCAAACATTCCCTAGGTTAAGGCGATCCCATCAATCTACTTACTACCGATCTGTCAATGTTTTGCATATACAGCAAGGTTTTCCACCAGTTTCTCTCACATGGGGCAGATACTCGTGCAAGGATTTCGGGGCACAAGGGCCCGGAGCCCATGTACTTCAATAAGAAGACGTAAACAAGAACAATGACGCCCAGTGTTGGTGTTAATCTAACATATCTGTGAACGTAAAACGCCAATAGATTAAACTTCCCAAGATTGCCAGTTTTTCTCATGAAAACATAGGACAGTGTCATTCCGCTTAACAAAAAGAAAGTATTGACTGACGTCTCGGCTCCCGTGGCAATTATACCCCTTGTAATACGAGAAGCGTAAAACTAAAATATGAACAATAGAGTTTGGAAAGTTTTAGCTCTTCTTACCTCTTCTTTGTGGTCATTCCTATATGGAAAATTATAAGCATTCAAATGATGATGCACTACAATGATCCATATCATCGTTAAAACTCGAATTCCATTTAAGCAAGCGATCTCAGTTTCGTCTGTGGTTATATCAAAAAGTTTCTTGGCGTTTGTGTAACAGGAAAAGGAAACCAATAACCAATGCGATGGCTCTAAAATGATTACGAACAGTTATGAACGTTGCAAGTTTTTATAGTTACTAACCCTTATTTAGATATTGAATTCTTATATCATAGATCGTGGAGAATATTATCCACAAAATCCACAGTGCAAAAAAGGTTCTGCGAAAATTCATTAATTTCAACATTATTATCATTAGGCACCACACATACAAAACAATTTTGGTTCCGATGTCGAAGTGGAAATGATCTTCTTTCGTTTGGCAAGAAACGTCCGATACGATTACCATTCCGCTATTCGTACAATAGTTTTCAAGTTCTTTTGGTGTGCACGCACTTGGTATGCAGAAACCAATACGCAATTCTTCAAACTTTGATAAACTCTAAAAAGTAGTGCCAGCAACTGTGTATAATAATTTACATTTAATCGTGTATAATAGTAATAATGTGTCTATTACATTTTTAAGAATAAGGTCAACTTGCAGTTATGATCATGTAATAAAAAGAGCTAGAATATTTTGTTTGCATTCCCAATAAAACTACGCTTCCTTTATGTCTTTAAACTAACAACCTATATTGTGTGTAGGAGTGTAATAAGGATAAGACACTTGAAATGTACCTACGTATTAACTAAAAGGAGAAAATTTAGTTAGAAACTAACAAGAACTAAACCCTATACAGGGTCATTCTTGACGAGCGTTAGTTAGAAAGATATGTAGAACCTTTGAAAATGAAACTTTGATGTTTTAAATAGGGGTCCCCTATTTTTTCTAGATTTTCGGATTCTACACGTCGGATTTGGAGTACAACGATTCCCCATAGTTGACCCTTTATTTTAAATTTAAAAAGATTCATTATGAGAAGACAAAACCACACAATGAAAAATCGTTGAAAATAAAATTCACGGTATATTTAGTAAAGTTTTGATTTACGGATTTAATGACGGAACTTAACAATTGAAAAGATATCAAATAAAAGTAACAAAAGTATCAAATCTCTACATTTGACGTTTTAAAATATGTCCAAATATTCCCCCTCTTGGTTTAAACATGTTTCTAGCGTTTTTATGGCATTACCATGAGTTGCCTTTGGATGGAACAAAAAACATTAAACGATCCTGTTATTCGATGGCGCACTTCACGTGTTACTTCCAGATTCTAATACACCAAAAATGAGAATTATGGAAAACAAGAAAAAAGTGTGTGGAGTACCATTTGAACAAATGGAGTTACGGAAATTTGAAAATTTAAAAGTTTAGAGCTTTTAAAAAGTGACGTATAGTCTCACTTTTAGACGGTTAATACGCATAAAAGTCGTGAAAATTGTTTTGCGATATCTTTTACCGTGTTCGAATAATAAATTTTTAAAATAACCCCTGCAAATTCAATTTTTGGCATAAAAACTTAAATATCGACAGTTTCAACGTCGTGATTGCCGATTGGGAATTTATTATTCAATTACTCGTATTTAGTCAAGTGATATGATTCGTGGACTATTACACCACATGAAACTTACAAGTTCCGTCCTCAAACTCGGAAGAGGTTTAACAAGGCAGTACTTTCCAGAAATTGCCGTTCCTGGTGGACCTTCAGCGATATTTATACACTGGTCGAAAGATCCCAGTGCGAAGGCGTTCCCGTCTATTGTCGCTGTTGGATACTTTCCGGACGCGTCGTACACTAAAACCGTATATGGTAATTAACACTGGACAGGGCACTATGTACTTACTTTCTACTGCCCATTGCTTCATATCTACGAGATCCGTGACATACTTAGATAGCTGTTGCGAACAATTTTTGGAGAAACCTTCGAAAGTTAGTTTACTTAGTTGAGGGGAAAAGTCGAACACTTGCAGTTTTTCTGTTGGAACAAGGGCTTCCACTAAATATAGATGTAGTAATAGGCAAGCAAAAACACGTGAAGTTTGCATTGCGATCTCAATTCGTTGTGAAAACAATAATCAAAACTTGGGTATATAGTTGGTATGTATTTTTCTCAATTCGATAACGAAACGATTTAAGTGTTTACCGATTTTGTTTCGGGCGGACACAGCGAAATCCGTCAATTCTGATTGTTTAAAGACACATTTTTTTATTTTGCTTTTATTGATTTCGTATATCTAATAGGAGCAAGTACGAATACAGTTAATAAAATTCACAGAATAGAATTAATATTTAATATTTATACGAACTAGTAAGACACTATGTAATCGTACGAAAAACACTTGAACCGTTTTAGGATAAAGCCATTCTCGAATTGATAAAAGCCACGCCTACATTCGACCTCATTATTTCTAGTATTTTGCATAAACAATTAATTTTCTTTACTTAAATTAGAAGTGGTATCTTATTTCGTCTTTGTACCACGGATTTAAGCCTGTTGTACCCTTTAGCTTTATTTTCACTTCCTAAAGTCTGTGTCGAATATTTTCCTGTAGGAGCATTTGGGGGGGTACATCTTTTTTCTTCCGAGGAACTTGTCTTGAACTCCCCAGAATGACACAGTAGATGCAGAGGCGGTTCTTCTTCCTTTTCGCTACATAGATTGTTTACTTCAAGGCTCATTTTGTGCAAGTGTCACGGTATAGACGGAATACTGATAGAAACTACCGTTTGAGGTACTGTTTGTTATTTTCTTACTACCCAAGGTGGAATTTCTGAAACTTACTTTGATATATTTCTGTTCCATAACCTTCCTAGAATTCGTATGGCAGTTGGGTGCACTACGGTACTTCGACTGTCGTAAATTGGATATAACGAGTTCCTAAAGCGAGTCTGTGTACATGATAACTAGCAAACGGTTTCGAATTTTCCAAGTCTGTTTTCAGTGATACATAGGTAGACAATGATCAAAAGGGACTAACTGATTAAATTTTGGTCATTTGGACTTTCTGTCCGTTCGTCTGTGATTGTCGCTCGTTGTCTATATTGGTTTCAAACAGTTTATTCAAAAGTACATTTATAGTTGGGATGACTTCACTGTCTCTCTGAAAATTAACATAACAATTATTATAGTTCCTCGTATCTCGAGAACGAAGCGTCGGCGTCGGGTGGCAGTACCCAATAACTTACCTCTGCACAATATTTGTATCTACTTCTTAGCATTTGATAATAGCTTTAGGTACCATTACTAACCGAATGTACACGGTTTTTTAGGGTTTGCTAATCATGCAAATGCAATGCGTGTTTTAACATTTACCAAAAAAAAATTATTCATACAAACACGATATAAACTAACACGACGATTTATATTAAAACGTCGCGTCGCTATTACCTGCATCATGCAATGTGAGTCTGCTTATCGCGTTTCTATTAAGTTTTTATTACAACGTGCTGGATATAACTTCAAGTAATCACTGTGTTTTACATGTACTCGCTTATTAAATTATTTAAAAAGGTATCGTGCAATTACGGTACAAGTTAATGAGACTTTCAGTTACTAGAAATTGTCGGTTAGTTCGTATGGATTATTGAACGAGTGCTGATTGCACCAGTTAGTGCCCTAACACACCGAGATCGATGAATTTACAATGATTAGCTGTAATTAACGAATTACTATTCAAGTAGCAGATTGCTCTACCTAAACGTTGAACAATTAACTTCACTTCCTACAATTTTCATGGAATTTCATGCTATTGGTTTTGCTTGGATCGTAGATATAATCCTCAAATTCCCAGTGAACATGTAATCCAGGTCTCTATTTTTTCTTAAAGCCGGGAGCTGGATAGCAAAAGTTTCGTTTTTTGCTGCTGGATTTTACCTTTCAATATGGTTTCAGCAACAAAATTCTAACGGCACGTCGAATCTACTACCTATACGTTTTCAATTGGAATTACTTATATAGCCCATAGCGTGCACTAATTTGCCATTTCGTCGCGTCCCCTGCACGTAAACCCAAAACCTATGCCCTTTTTCTCCATCCACCATTTAGACTATTTAGAGGAATATCCATAGAATATCCATAGAAGTAAGGATTCGATTAATAAAAATTCGCTATTAATAATAAATTAACCCTCAGGACGCAAGACTTGCTGAACCTTTTTCTATTTAGTAACATAAACCAAGAGGAACTAGGACGGAAAACGCCAAGCTCTACCAAAAATTTAGTGTTAATTTGGAGTCCTTGCTAAAAACAATAAAATGAGTTACTTACCTACTGTATGAGTACAAGCATTACTTACGTTTATTATAGAACTTGCAATTTCCAAACATGCCTAGGTACTGATACCAAAAATTCTTTTTGTGTCTTTCTAGAGATCGCCTATCAAATGTATGACGAAGGACAACACAAAAAACACACACCCAATGGCAATAGGTAAGTTAATTCATTTACATGATAAAGATTTGGATGATCAAGTGGTCGAAATTAATTCCATCGGTAGAAATAAAATTAGAGTAACCTTCAAATATTTCTATTCCGCAAATAAATTTCTCGATTCTGGTATACTAAATGATAATAACTTCATCGCATATATTCCTCATTTTCTATTAGATAGAAAAGCGGTAATAAGGAATGTCGATACAAATTTAGATGAAGAGTACTTAAAATATGTTATGGAATTTCCAGATAACTGGTCGTACTGTTTTTGTTCCAACGCAGTCCTTAATTGTCACTTTTCGGGGCCAACTGTTACCTAGTTATGTTTATCTACATAAAGTAGTATGCCCGGTTGTTCCATATGTACAAAAAGTGGTAATTTGTTATCGTTGCCAACGGTTTGGGCACATTGGTCGTAATTGTAAAAGCGTTGTGAGATGTAGCAAATGTACTCAAGAGGGTCATGAGGTAAAAGATTGCACAGACGAAATTTCAGTCTGCCTTCACATGCGGAGGTAATAATTTAGCGACAGAGCTTAGTAAATGTGATGAGTTTAGTGCGCAAAAAAAGATTAAGGAAGTTATGGCGCACAAAAATGTATCATACAAGGACGCATCAAGAATTGTCAGAGACAATAATTATTCTACGGTTTTAAAATCTAGCTCAAACCAGGATACCATTAGAACGAAACCGCAAGATAGAATCATAGATAATAGAAACTTTATATTAAATCAACATAATTTCCCTTCCCTTTCACAATCAGGTACTAAAAAACGGAAAACAATATCACCTTTGCCATCATGGAAAGAAGAACATAAAGAAATTATGAATCAGTTTAGTTTCAATCCCCAACAACTACCCGTACCAAAAAATCCTTACCCACCCAGGTACCATAATGTAAACAAAGAAAAAACGAACCAAACAATTTTAATGTTTTGATGGGCATAATTTATAAATTTTTTGAACAAAATAAAAGCGATCAGAATAGTATTAGTCAAGATGATTTAGAGAAACTACTATTAACAATTAAATCTAAATTCAATACAAATTCAACATGAAATTTATGCAGTGGAATGCTAGGTCAGCAATTGCAAACAGAGATCAACTAGAACATTATTTAAATAATCAGAGTATTGATGTAGCTTTTATTTTTGTGAAACCTGATTTAAACCAGGGAAATATGTTAACTTCCCTAGGTATAATACTGTACGTAAGGATAGGGACGATGGTTATGGTGGGGTAGCGATTATTGTCAGGGCGAACATTAAATATCAAGAGTATCCTTTGTTCGTCCAATCCGTGACACCGAAATCGTCTCAGTGAGTATCCATTTAAATAAAACTATCACTAACCTCATCTCAATTTATTGTAAACCGCAAATGGTATTATCATCCGATGACTGGTCAGAAATATTTTCAATTCTTCCCAGACCATTTATAGTGGCCGGGGACGTAAATGCTCACCATTCTGCTTGGGGTTGTGATAGGAATGATAACAAAGGTAATTATTTGCTAGATGCAATTCATGAAAGTAACTTAGTTATATTAAATGATTGGTCAGCTACCCTTATTAGACCACCCAACAGTCCTAAGGTTGCGGTAGATATCACTGTCTGTACTCCAGAAATTTGGGATTTATTTAATTGGTCTGTTACAAATGAACCATTAGGATCTGACCATTTGGTTATCAATTTTGAAACTAATGTAGAGCCTCCCAAAGCAATATATTTTACTCATAAGATCTGGAATGTTAAGAAAGCTAACTGGAGCACCTTAATACTCGTAACAATGAATGTACGGACTTCAATTCTTTTATTAATTTAATAGTATCGGCAAGCAATACTGCAATACCGAGAGTTAAAAGCAATCTCACCAAAAAATCTAATAAGACTTGGTGGAGCAATGAATGTCAGTTAGCGGTTTTCGAAAGGAAAACTAAGTTAATGAACTATAAATCAAATCCAAATTTAAACAATTATCTGCTATTCAAGCAGTCAGATGCTAAAACTAAACACATCATTAAGCAAACTAAAAGGGCCAATTGGAGACGATATGTTCAAAATTTAAATAAAAGTGTTCCAATTTCAAATGTATGGAAAGAAATAGGCAAATTAAAAAATAGAAGGGAGTGCAATTACACAAGAATTAATAAAGAACCTTGGGTTCAGGATTTTTTAATGTTACTTACTCCCACTTTTGTCAATAATAAAATCGATTATAACATTGATCCAGATAGCAACCACTTCCTACTTAAACCGTTCACAAGGAAACAATTGGAAAATCCAATGAACTCATTAAATTTATATCACAATCCTGGGTTAGACAGCATTCATTACATCCAAATTCTTCAGTTGCCAGAAATAATGCAATCAAACTTACTGAAATACTTTAACAGCTTTTGGTTAGATGGAAGGTATCCTGACATGTTTAAAAATTATATTGTTCAGCCAATCTTAAAATGCAATAAAGCTACAGGGAAAGTAGATTCCTATCGCCCTATATCACTAGCATCATTCATTTTGAAACTTTTTGAAAAACTAATTAAGAGACGTTTTGAGTGGTATGCAGAACTTAGAAAGTTACTACCCGATTCTCAAAATGGCTTTAGGCGTGGTAGGGCCACAACCGATAGCATTGATCAATTGGTTATTGATATAATGATAGCTTTTTCTACAGGGAATTCTGTTTCAGTACTATTTTTAGATGTAAGCAAAGCGTATGATGGTATCCAACCCCCATTATTAAAGAATAAACTAAGGAATTTTGGACTCCAGGACAAATTCATCAGAAATATCATCAACCTAATTGACAGAAATGTGTATGTAAAAACAAACGAAGGTCTAATTGGGCCCCGAAAAACATTTTCCACAAGGGAGTATCTTATCACCTCTTCTTTATATTTTATACGTAGCTGACCTCGAACAAATATTTAGCCCAATTATAAAGATTTTACAATACGCAGATGATATTTGCGTATATACAGAAGATAAAAAGCACCTGAATACCTAAGTATAAACATCTTGATGTTGCATTCACCCAGTTTTCTGAATGGGCGTTTAGAAACAATATAAATATATCCCAAACAAAATCTGGGATATGCACATTTACCAGGAAAAGAACTCAGTTACCTTCAGAAATTATATTAGGCAATATTAAATTTCCTCTTAGGGATCATATCTGTTTTCTAGGGGTTTGGCTTGACAAAAAGTTGAATTGGAAGTGCCAAATTAATCATCTTTTGAGCAAAATAGAAAAGGTACTAAACGTGTTACAAGCAATTTCACGTAACAAGTGGGGTTCATCGCCAGACATTGCAGTGATGGTTTATAAATCTTACATACAATCTATTCTTGACTACGCCGCTACGTTCTACGGCGCGGCCAATAACTGTCATCTAAAAAAATTGGAAGTGTTATGCCGAAAGCGGTATTATGCAGCTCAGTAGGCGTAGGGAACTATTAAGCAATAGTTTGGTGTTACGCTTGTATGAAAGAAGATCACCTATATACAATAGATTGCACGAACTCTTTATTCTACATTTAACAAGTTCATATTGGAAAAATAAAGCTACTCCCACAATTGTACAAAGTTATTGCGATACTATAGAATACAGGAAAGTAGTTGAGTCATCTGAAAGGAATAACGGTTACCCTTGTCAGTTTAATATATATAATCTAACCGCAGATACTTTCGCTTTCCCAGACTATAGCAGGCTGCCACTATCATTTAGACAATACGCTTTTCTAGCTGATGTTAAGATGCAGTACCCAAATTTCCATTTAATTTTTACAGATGGATCAAAGAATGATGACAATGTTGGATACGCAGTATATCATAGTGACTACAAGTTTAGATTTAGTTCAAAACTCTCTAAATACACTTCCATTTATTCGGCAGAATTGATTGCAATAGTAGAAGCGTTAAAATACGTCCTCAGCTTAAGGTACAATCGACTTATAATACTTACTGACAGTTTAAGCGCTATTAAGAAATTGAAAAATTTTGATTTCTACAGAAATAATAACCACATCCTTAAGAATATTTTTGAAGTTTATTTCCAAGCGCGCAAGCAAGAAAAAAAAAATAATAATAATCTTTATTCTTCTCTTATAAACGTAATGACATGGAAAAAACAAATTCGAAAACAAAAAAGACAGAAGAATCACAAGGCAAAGTTCAGATATACAGGGTGAATCAGAGCACCCGTCCCAGGCTTTTATCTTGGAATAGAGACGCCTTAGAGTTTTAGGAAAAAAATTTTCATTACCAAAGCCTACCTGAAGAATTTAATGGTAGTAGTCTCTATTTCCGGAATTAACCGGAAGTAGGCGTAACAGCACTCAACTTCAGAATTTCAAATGGAACCCTAGGTCTTGTGTGGTATCGTTGAATAGGTATTTTGAAAACAAACAACTTTTGTAGGAAACATTTTTTTTTGTAAAAAGTGTTATTTACGAAATAAAATTAATAAATATGTTATTTACGAAATAAAAATAAATAAATAAAAAAGCTGACTTAAAACCAAATGATTCCTGCTGTTCCCGGCTACTGCGATTTAATTCAAGTGTTTTTGTTTGAAAAGGTAAGACAGATATTGTTTTGTGTAAATAGCAACGTAGTTTTTTGTCATTATTACGACAGGTAATAGTAACTTTACACCTGCATTTTAATGTTAAATTTACATTATTTGTTTAAATTTTTCTTCCATACACACATGTGCAAAGGGTTTTTTATTGTAACAACATGGTATTTTCAAACCGCGAAGGTTTCGATATGCTGATGGTGTTGGGTGAGTGTCGTCAAAATTAAATAACACTTTTTACAAAAAAAAAATGTTTCCTACAAAAGTTGTTTGTTTTCAAAATACCTATCCAACGATACCACACAAGACCTAGGGTTCCATTTGAAATTCTGAAGTTGAGTGCTGTTACGCCTACTTCCGGTTAATTCCGGAAATAGAGACTACTACCATTAAATTCTTCAGGTAGGCTTTGGTAATGAAAATTTTTTTCCTAAAACTCTAAGGCGTCTCTATTCCAAGATAAAAGCCTGGGACGGGTGCTCTGATTCACCCTGTACAAAGAGAAATCTTCGTATCCTGTTCTACCACTTAAACCTTGACAGAACAAACAAAACTTAAGTATAAATTTAATACCTATCCTAATGAAAAATTGCCTTAATCTATCTTATTCGGTGATCGTAGAAAATATACTAATTCATAGTTTAAAGAAAAGAAACAACTAAAAAACAACTTAAAAGTAGCACACATGTTTAGATATTAGAAGAAACCTGTTGTAATATTAAGAACTCGCGAAGTTTCTGCTTAAAAACGCGGGCGGAGAGATCTTTTAGACTGTCAGGTAGATGGTTGTATAGTTTGGATATATTATAGGAGAAGGAGCGTTGGTAAAGAACTGTAGTGTGTATGGGAGGGGTAATAGTGCCTTTATAGCGAATATTAAGAGTGTGTACGTCAGTGCGAAAGGTAATTTTGTTAATGAGGTAGGGAGGTGATTTATTTAAAATAATTTTATGATATGTGCAGGCCTTCAACAAATAAAAACGATTCTGCATGTTCAACCAGTTAGCGTTAGACAGTTTATGTGTTATGTGGTCAAACTTGCGGATGTTGTATATATATCGCAAACAGGCATTTTGAACCTTTTGAATTCTATTTTTATCAATACCTTGCAAGCATGGACTGAATACAACACTACAGAAAGTAAAATGTGACAATACTAATGATTCGCAAAGTAAAATCTTTGTTTTTATTGAGAAATAGTGTCGGTGTGCATATAGCAACCTTAAACTTCCATAAGCTTTTACTATGCTTTGTGAAATATGATACGAAAATCTAAAAGTATTGTCAAGATGCAGGCCTAAATTTTTTGCACGGTGGACTACAGGTATGATTGTGTTATTGATATGAATAGTTATATCTGAAAGGTACCTATTAGTATTCCTACCACCAAATAACAGCACTTGTGATTTTGAGGGATTGATGTGTAAATTATGTTTTAGAGAAGTTATATAGAGGTTTTGTAAATCATTATTAATCTTAGACACTGCATTATTGATTTCAGACGGTTTAAATGACAGATATAATTGAGTGTCATCCGCATAGGCATGATAATTGCATGAAGTGATTACATTGTTAAAGGATGAGGTGTAAATGCTGAATAATGTTGGTCCTAATATCGATCCCTGGGGAACGCCACAGCTTAGAGGCAAAAGATCAGATACAGCATTTTCCAACTTAACACACTGAAACCTATTGGACAAATAGTCGAGGAGGAAATCTGCGGCATTCCGTGTAAGTCCAATGAAATGTAAAAATAAGAGCGTAATAAATGGTGGATCAATGGTATCGAACGCCTTCGAAAAATCCAAGAAGAACACAGGATGGTCAATTTTCTTTGATCAGCTTTGTGAAGGAATGTCATCCCTGTTATGTGAGAAGCGCAGTGCTACAAACTTGCAACGGTCTAAAACCAGACTGGTGGAGTAGGATATTAAAAGATGTTAAATGATTTATAAGTTGAGCATTAATTATCTTTTCTAAATATTTTAGATATCGCAGGTAAAACACTGATAGAACGCAGGTGATTCAAATCGTAAGATTTTTTATTTTAAGCAACAGGTCTCACAAATGCCTGCTTCCATTAAGGCTGGAAAAATTGTTTTCAAACTATGCAGCAGTTAATGATTTGGGTTATGAAAACTGTATACAAAGGGCAGCAATATTTTATCATTCTCTATGTTAATTTTATCTATTCCTAGCAAAACGTGAATAATTTTATTTAATAAATCTAATACAGTATAGGAATCTACAGTTTTTGAAATTCCAGCGGCGCAGTGAACCCCTGCCTTAGTATTATTGTCAAAGAAATCAAACTAGATCTCTATACCAGCAGCACTCGGTTAGGAATACTGCTAATAAATGACTGTTAAATCTCATTGGCATGTTGAAGGTGTTGAGGTATTTCAAAAAAAAGAAGACTGTTTTTAATGTCATAAAGAAATGTATACCTTCCAAGCAAGTTTGGATGACTGTTGGTGTCCGAATTTGTACCTCCAAATATGCCTTCTTTCATTTCGAG
>NW_022170819.1:17530369-17643016 GCF_008802855.1 Photinus pyralis
ATGCGCAAAACCAAATTTTGAAATTGGCGTTTGATTTTCCTTTATCCCAAGTGCCTATGTATCAAATTTCGTTTATATTCTTCCATAAATAAAAAAGTTGGCACTGCGCATGCGCAAAACCAAATTTTGAAATTGGCGTTTGATTTTCCTTTATCCCAAGTGCCTATGTATCAAATTTCATTTTAATTCTTCCATAAATAAAAAAGTTGGCACTGCGCATGCGCAAAACCAAATTTTGAAATTGGCGTTTGATTTTCCTTTATCCCAAGTGCCCTATGTATCAAATTTCATTCAAATACTTTTATAAGTAAAAAAGTTTGCAATTCGGTTTATAAATGGTCGAGATGCGAAAGGGGCACTGTGAATTTTGAATCGATTCGATTCAACTTTTGGCATTGCGTATTATATGGCTAAATCTATGCCCATATTGAATTTCATGCAATTCAGTTCATAACTAACGGAGATGTAAAGCGATCGAACATTTCTAAACAAAGTTATCGTTCACACGGACAGATAGATGGACAGACAGACAAAGGAACAGACGGAGAGACCAACCGGCAGGCGACAGATAGCAATGCAAAATTATAAACGATCTCTAGGATCGTTAATAAACGGCAAAAGTGTAAAATTATGGAACATGTAAAAAACGGTTTTTTGTTTTTTTTACAATAACTTTTTTTGTAAGCGGTACAGAAAAAATTCCTTCCTTGGTACAAGACTCGACACCATAACGAACCAAATAGCGAAAAAAGTAGAACAATAGCTCTTAAGATAAAAAACTAGTAGCGTCGTAAAACGAGCGGACGGACGGACGGACAAAAGTGGCCACAATAGCGCATTTTTTTTATTTTTGTGGAAATGCGCTAAAAAATGACTTCAAATGCAAATTCCTAATACAAAATTCCAAACGACTCCTAAGTACGAAAATTCAAAGAAACTTAACTGTTTATAGATGCCTTGAAAATGTCCACCAATTGTTTGTTGGTTGGATTTCTCCTTTGGAAGGCAGTTATAATTTGGAAATTTGGATAGTGGAACGCCTTAGACAATACTTTGATTTAAATAGTTGAACTTTGAGTTATTACAGTAACAATAATTAATCGATGTTGCGTAATATAAATGTGAAAGATGGAGGTACCTTGTACCTTTGCGTTTTAACAATACACAAAAGCTTGAATTAATTGTCATGAATTTCTTTACCAGTAGCCGTTTTACTTGTAAATTGGTTGCACCTTTTATAACAAATCGGATGTAGAACTTTGATTAATAAATCAGTTTTTTTTACTTCACTTGCCACTACGAATATGGGACAAGAGATTGTTCCTGCACCCTAGTACCAAACGCGTTTCGGCCGATTTTCTTTAACCACGGACAATAATCCACATAGGCACCGAAACGAAAAATGTTCGCTGCGTATCAATTTACTGTAACGTTTTACAGTTTACAATAACCGTCCGATCGTCTCTGTCACGCAGTGAACTTCTCTTTCGGCATAAACCAGCCACGTACTGTTAATTTATACGCTCGAAAAATGTAGAGATCGACTGGCACAGATTCTCTTCGAAGAATTCCGTCAGAATGCCTGTCCCCCACCAGATTTTTACTTAAAATACCTCGCCGCCAATGCAAACGCACACCTACTTCACGCACGCAACTCTTCTGGAAGGCGTGCACTCTTAACAAACACAAATCCCACATGTTCATCACGTGATTGGCTTTTCGTAAAATGGAACGAAACTTCTTATCTTAAAGACGATTTATTAAGGTCTTTTCTGTGGAACACAACAGACACGCGCATCATGACAGCACACGGCATGCCAGATTACTAAATAAATAAATATGCATATTTTATGTTGTAGTACGACATATTTAAAAAACATAGGCACTGCATTTGAAAAACAAAAGTTGTGTCGATTTCCGGTTGAACTGGATGTGATGCCGGAAGTTTGAATATACGATCGGTCACAACATTATATTTGGCAAATTTATTTATTTCCCTTCATTTTAAAGTGGGCGGGGTTTCAGTCAAGGTATGCTCTACCCACTATACATTTACAAATATCCATGCCCGAACCCGGATTGGAACCAGGGACCCTCAGCATAGCAGTTAAGCTTTTACTCCACAACACCACGCGACCCGTATCTTCCCAAATAAAAGATATATTGAGGTGACCCTCTTATCTAAAACGCACTGTATTATTCGAGAATTACTCAATCCCCTAAAGTTCGTTTGGTTTCGCCAAAGGTCTTATTTTCCCCAAGATTTGTTGCATTACATTAAATTGCCCCAGTTTCTCAACAAATTCAACTGTGGTTAACCCCGTTATAAAATGATTTCCGTTAAATAAGCAGAGACAGCTAATTCGGTGTAGTTTGAAGTTGGGCTTTTTATTCTTGTACATTAACAACAGTAAAAGTTCATTATCGAGAAAGGTTCCATATAACGAGAGGCAGTTGTACCAAGGCGAATCACAAAAGTTCAAATGATTCGTGATCCATTTTTCAATTTTTCTTGGAGGGAGCCTTATCAACTCTTTGTAAGAATAACACCGATTCCATCTGTAAGTTACCTTGCCTTTTTGAATGGGTGGGATAATTTATTTAAGAATTTGTAGCGGATGTTTATTCAACGTAATCATAACATCTCTAAAGGAACCGCTCTGTGGAAGTTAACTGCATGGAACAAATTTGAAATGCATTTAATTATTATAAGCGAATCCATATGAAGGAATTTGGTTGCTTTTTCATTAGTTGGCAATTTATTGTTGTGTAAACTATGTCATATAGACGTTAGTTAGGTCTGAACGCCTAAAACAATAACATGACACCCGGTATATAAGATTATTTCAATTTATGAAAGTACTTCGGGGGATTATGTACGAATAAGCACAGAGGTGGTTTATTTCAATTGAGTTTGTATTTCTGTGGTGTTATTTTACCTTTTAGATTTGTTTGTAATTGCGTATTGTTTATTTAAATTTGCGTAAAATGTGAAATTGCATGGTCATCTGGTCGTTTGCGATAAGAATTTTTGATCAGGCAAAAGTTAATTAATTTTAACGAAAAAACTTCAAGCGAGTTTCTTGGCAGCCGGTGTTTTCTAATCTAACTGCAATTGGCGCATTATTTGTAATGTACAGGAGGGAGATTTTTGTTCGGTGGAGGTGGTGTCTCGTTAAATACTGCAGACAATGAAAAATGGGGCAACTACCTAGCTGGTTCGCGACGGTTGGAAAAGAGTGTATGGCTCTTTACGATAATTATTTATTCTTTGAAGCAAGCTTCAATTTTAATTTATTTTGAGCTAGTTGGATAGGTGTTTTGTGGGTGGGGTAGTTAACCGCATACCATTGCACCCAGTATTATTTATTTGGCGCCCAACGTGGGGCCACACCATTATATTTCATTTAAAAAAATACCGTATAGTGTGATTTCTGTACAATAAAATATCTTCTTCCACCAGGTATTCTTACATGTCTTCAGCTACGTACGAGTGTGAAATTGTAGTATGTAAGTGGCCTATTTTCTTGGGACGAATAAATAGGATTTCAGGACGATCACTTTTGGAAAATTAACGTCGGTTACAGGACCAAGTATCGATTTGCTCTTCTCCCGGTGTTTACCGGCGCCGTCTCCGTTAAGACGACATTACTACGAAGGGATCGCGTTTTCGTCACGCTCATTTTTGCCTAAGTGGAAGTCGCTTTCGGACAATGGTATCAAAGAAGTATAAATGGGTGTGGTCTTGGAGACGTGAATAATTCAGTACATATAATTGAGTTTGTAGTCGGTAATGGTGCAAAAATAAGTGGTTATGTAGATACACGTCGTCCTTTAATGATTTATTCAATTGATACGAGAAGCTTTTTTCTAGTAGTACAATTGTTTCAATCGCAGATGCAATTAAGAGCATGTTATTCACGACGGACATAAATCGAGAATAAGAATTTTTGAATTTAGCAGATACTTAAGCCTTTTTAAGGTCTCGCAAATGGCGTTTCTTTCGTTAAGTGAGGCATTTACTTGTAGATACAAACACTGTCCGTATATGGGAGTTAAGACAATTTGTTCGTGCATGCGGCCATTAGCATACAATATACTCTTAAGTTGCGAGATTCTCGCATGCTGGCATCAAAGAGAAAAGAAAATCGCCTTTTACAAGAAGATAGCGCGCGCGACACAAAAGAAGGCAATAAAACACCAAACCGACTTATCACACAAAGAAGAGAATTAAGATTTTATCGTTTCGATTTATTGGTTCTCCGTAAGTGGCGCTCGAAAAAACTCGAAAAATGCGTCATCTGTATGTACGAGCGAAATACGTTACAAACAACGTAAATGTGAAGAGTTACATAATAGGAAGTGGCAATAAGAAGAAGAAACGGAACACAGGGATAAACCGCAGCCGAGTGGAAGAAGCATTACATTAAATCTTCGCTTCCAATATCCAAGTAATGCTAGTAAATTTTATTGCAAGGAAAACAGAGCTCCAAATTTACTTTTACGACGGGAGAACGTGGAATCGAAAAAAAGAAGGAGAAATGGAGAAAACGCGAACAGATGTCAACGCAAACGACCTAAAAACATTTACAAAAGAGGATTACGACCGCTCTCTGAATTGATATCGTTTCTTTTCCTGCTACCCGTATAAATAATCGCAAATCTTTTACTTTCAAAGCGAATACAAGTTCGAAAACGTCCATAACTGGAAAACGAAGTACTCCCCGGGCGTCGAGTATGACTTTTTAATCCCCTTTCGCGCGGTTTGCGGTCGCATCAAATGCAAATCACGCTTAATAAACATGGAAATAATAAAAAAATACACCTACCTTATCATCCTCTCCTTCGCTATCACACTGCAACACAAAAAAACAATCCATTAACGAAATGGCAAACAATAAAAAAGTTAAGTGGACAAAAAGCACGAAAATAAAAAGTCAATCTGTTTTTGCGATCGTTCCCTTGTAAAAATGTAGCTTGCAAAAAAAAACAGCCCCCCCCCCCCCTCCAGCGTGAATTAATAATATCGCACGCCGTAGTCCGTAAAATTAATTTCATGTAAATTCGTAATTAACAAAGTAACAAAAATTTATAATCCGTTATAAATGTGTATACTCGAGATATCTGGAAATTTACATGTAAATTACACTAAAACCCGCCTTGTTAATTGGCTGAATTTCTGTTAGTATTACCGATACAACACGGCTCTACGTTTTAAGTACACGGCTTAAGAGGATTTTCGGGCTGAAATGCGCGCCTATAAATAATTGTCATCGTTTTTTAGTAACAGAAGAAAGGCGAGCGTTGGATTAGAATCGATAAATCGGTAATCGGTCGTTAGGGGGAGGTTTTTTCACTTGATTTCGCGCCAGAAATTCGGGCGTGTTGTTCTGCCACTCAATCCGCAACATTTACTTGCAATTCATTGAAGTTGTGTTAGTCAATGGAAAGTTTGTTGCACTAGAATTTACAGCTACCAGATCTCTTAGAATTTTCACAAAATTCTAAACCTCGAGAAATTCCACACTTCTCCTAGATCGAAACTTTCACTAATTGTCAACTTAACACATCCCGACACCAGTGTAACGTAAATTTAATTACGTGGTTTTATTTATTTACAATTACTACCTAACAATTTGTAACAGTAATTATTATTTATCACTCACAATGTATAACATAACACAAGCGCATCGAAGTTGGAACCAAAGTCGAAACAATTCGATGATGTGTTGTTTTCAAGTATTATCTGTGGCGTGTATTTGTAGTATGGTGTCCTATCTGTTAAGAGATTATGTTTAAGAGCTAATTCTTGATGTACGATTTTAGCTACCTGATCGTGTCCAATGTCGATGTTTGTATTCTGTTTGTGCAAGTCGCGTGCGTGCCGATATTCTATGTTGGATTGTTATACAGGGTGTCAATTTTAAAATTTGCAGTCGGCCATATTTTCCAAACTAAAGAATATATTGAAAATCGCGCAAAACCGTTTCGGGGGTATCAAGGGGGAACCAGAATGACGTTATGAGTGAGTCGAGTTTAATTTTATACCTCTATAAAAAATATTAATTAAAACCTTTCTGTCTATTAAATAAAATTTTGATTTTAATTTTTTAGGAAGATACGAGGGCGATTTATTAAGTCTGACTTTTTGAATGAAATATATTTCTCAACGTCTCCTTTTAGCTCGATACAATTGGTCCACCGTTTTTCCAATTTTTTTTCCCTTCCTATAGGTTCTCTCGAAAGTCCCTCGAAATATCAGTTTGTTTCAGTGATAACCTCTTCATTTTCACCTTTTTCTTTACCAAAGGAGGTCGTTTCTGCTTCAAATCAATATCGAATTCATTTAATTTTTTTTCAATGTTCGTTAAAAGTCACGAGGTAGCTGGCAAACACAAACTAAATTGCGTATAGCCTGCCCACAATGGAAGGCAGTTGACGGGAGTAGTCTTACATTTAAATATACTACGCGGGACATTCAAAAAGTCACTGACTTATCAAACTGTCCTACTATTAGAAATACGTTCCAGAACCTGCAAAAGTTTTCGAGTTTAAAATTAGTTAATCAATTATTAATAAAGTGTAGGTACTCATGATGCATCAAGGTATATAAATCCGAGCCTGTAGGCCAAAGATCAAAATCTATGCCACTTAGATTTATTTTTTCAGCAAAATATGTAAAGAAAAAAAAATTGTACAGAAATATTTTAGAAAAACATTTTACAAAAAATGCATTTAAAAAAAAATTCAATTACTCAACAGTTTTTATTAAAGAAATACTGACCCTTACTCACCTACGATTCTGGTACAACTGTTAGTCTCAAATAATAAGACAATTTACGATTCACTATTTCAAATATCGACCTAAATCGTTAATTTTCAACTAACTAAATGCGAAATTAGATGACTCACTAGTAGGCGATAGCTTGGGCGAAGGATACGTGATACGGGGATTCGCGATTGTCATGTTCAAAAACCCCCAGATACCAAATTTTGTGGAAATCAGAATTTTTTTCGAACCCCCATTTAGAGGTGCGCCCTTTCGTGGTAGGAATTCTGAATTTTTTTTAAATCGGAAAGGGCATACCTACCCGAAAACCTATACAAAGACGTGCCACCAGTATTTCGAACTCTTAAACTCTTATGGTTGCTGAGAAAAAAATTAAAGAACAAATGCAAATTTCGCCACTTTTTTGAGAGTGGCTCCCACACGAAAAACGTTTGGAAAAAGTGCTTGTTTTGATCCCCTCTTCCACCCAATTTTTGTTTACATACTTATACGCAAGACCCTGTATAGTTCGCTGAATGTACACGGTGAAACCGAGCATATATTTCCCAAAGGCGGTACATAGTACGTAGATCGCGGGGTCCCCTAGTTTTAATATAAAAACTCACTTTTACATAACGATCGTCTATTCCTATTGTGAGTGCTGCTGTCACTTTTATGGTATTTTTTGTGTCACATAAAAGTATATACTTTTTTTATTATTTAAAAAATACAAAATTTGGCTTTTTTATAACTATTCGTTTATTGCAAGAGCTCTAATTTTTGCGGTATTGGTTTCCTTATTTGATTTCGTTTACGTGGTCCACAAACCACTCTTCAAAATTTGAAATTTATTTCGTCTAAATGATTATACATTAATGAAAATATCATTATGCCCCCTCTCTACGTGCAAACAATAACAATAATTCTTTGTTGTGTGCACAAACGATCGAAGTTGGGATTAACCTGTAACGTTTTTAAAAATATTAGGTACTTTTAGTAGGTACCCTTTACGCCACCTGTGCAATGTGCATTTCTCGTGTGGTTAGTTTGTTTAGTAGTTTTTGTTTCATAGTTCTTTGTTTTGCCGCTGGAGATCATCAGAATGTACTTTTCTGTATTTTTCCTCTCTCATGAATTTTTTAAGTTTGCGTGCGGACTCCCTGTACTGAACAAAAGATTCGATCGTGATTTGTAAAGAAGAACCTACACTTCTTAATTTAAATTGCCAACTATTGGAAACTGTTCCGTAGCAACAGATGACGTAACAAAAGTTTGGAATAATTCACACGATTCCGTTTGTTTATTTTGTAACTGATGAAATTTTGCAGATTGAAAACCAAAATTAAAGACGATGTACTTACGATATATCCTTTTCCGGAACTACATCGACTGCTGGCCTGTAACAAAGAAGAAAAATTAATGATTCGAAAGGAGTGCCACATGGGTCAATTTCTGCGTTCTCAACTGTTCAACATTCCAAAATTGAACGGTAAAAAATGACAAGCAAATACTTACATCACTAAGGCGATCTCTAGAACTATCGGCATCTCGTGGTGCTACTGAAGAACCGGTTAATCGTTCGGAAGCTCTACCACTATCATCACTTGTACCCGGATCCTGATGAGTTAGAGTCAAACCCTGCAAAGAAAAAGCGCTCATTCAAAAAAACAGTACCAATAATACTGAACAAAAGAGTTAAAACTTGAATCCATTTGTATGCGGATCGATAAAGAAAAGACCACAAAGCTATAATTACGTAAATGCGATCAGATTAAGGTTTTATAGCGGCACTGCACGCACAGAAATTTTATTATAACTTTGTTTTGGTTAAAGAAAAAAAAGGGAAAATTATAGACATTTTCCACGCATTAAAATTTCAGGATTAAACGAATATCGGTTGATGTAAGAAAAAACAATTTGACCGTAAAGGCCACTCGCAGTACATTAAGTTCGAATGGTGAAAAATCAAAAATTTAATTGAATCATTCGACTTCAATCAATTTCGAGCAAATATAAATCCCTCCGCCTTTTTTCCAGATCGTTAAGTACTTCTACAGTTTTCTGCTTTTACCATCAATCACGGGCAAAAACTTAAAAACACAAATCTAACCGGTTAGAATGTTTTTCGGGGTCGAAAAGTCATTTTTAATTCGCTTTTCGTGTTCTGTCTTTCGCTCATAAACCCTCGTATACGAAATGTGACACTTCGCGCAAAGCCGATAATCTCCCAACGTGTAACGATCTTTTGATCAATAATTAAAAGGGGCAAGAGGTCAGTAAACGAGGTGCGATCCCGAAGTTCGGGGGAGATAACACCGTACGTAATCCCGCAGGATCAGCGGCGGAAATGGTAGGCGGCGAGGGCTCGTGTCATCCCGTGTTCAAAACAGAGATGCGAGAACGAAATATTTAATTATCGATATTAGGCATTCGCATTGTATATACAAAAATTAAGGATAATTATCGACTGCATTATTAAGTTACTAATTGTATACAGGGGGCAAGTAAAAGGAAAATTACTAAAGCGACACGCCTCCTTATTATTTTAATTGGTTTAATGTTTGTAATTACATCATACAACACTGTTTATTACTGTATTTGTAATTTCAAGACGAGAGACCGTGAACATTTTTTTATTATTTTTTTTTGTAGCATTTTATGTGTTGCACTTTCAGAAAAGAGGAAGCTAATGGACTGTCCAATGCAAGGTGCTATGAGACGCTTTGGTAGGTTGCGAAATGATTATATTACAACAGATGGAAAACTTCTACCGCGCGTTATTTCGTTGTTTTTACTCCATTATTCTAGTTCCCCTTAAATCACATCACGCAGGGGATTTATTTTGAAATTTGTCACAAAATATTTATTATAAAACAATGGTTATTTAAATGTTCTCCAACTACTAGCGACCAATTTTCAGCCAACTCTAGATGTGATTGAAAAAAAAAAGATTTGCATATTTAATCTGAAGTTAGTAATTATACCAATATAAATATGCAAAAATATGCAAGAGTTACAGTTCTAAAGACTGCCTTACCTTAGTCTCCCGATAGGTATGATACAAGGTAGGGGGTTACCTTCTTCCTCTTCGGACGTGAGAATGTAAAATCGGTTGTGATGATTTAGCGAAAGAACGTGTAAGTGCATTTTTGCCGGCCCGTGTGGAGCAGTTGAAGCTCAACAGCGGTAGCAAGAGTTCCTGGCCCGAATGCGGGTTCTGGCATGGATATTTATTTTTACGTGAAGACATCGTTCTAGGATAAAGAAGCGAATGACTATAAAAAACTTTCGTATTAGTTTACTGCATTGCGAGTGAAATAAGGGGATCTGTACGGCGAAAATTAAGCAACGATTAAAGCTGGCTGTCTGCGTTAATAAGAAGGCATTTTGTAGGCGTTTTTAGGTAAAACTGTTAATGATTCCCGGTTAATCATGCAGCGAGACCGGTGCGTGATCCATGGAGTAAATTAAAATTAATTAATTCGCGTTTTGTCATCAGTGCGACCGGTTAATTTCCAATTTAGAATATTAATTTTGTAACCGGGGGGTCCTATAAGGGCGAAGTGAATATTTTTGGTCCAAATTTTTACATTTTTTTTTAATTTTAACCATAGATGCTTCTAGTAAACAAAAACATAGCCGATATAGTTTACCTTTTTTATTTTTTTAAATGGTGTTGAAGTGTACCTTTCTTTAGGTTCGGGTAATATTTGTGTACTACAATTTTTCAATCGACAATAAAATTGCTGCTTCATCTAGCCCTCTCATTTAAGAGGTATGTACATTTTATGACATCAACGAAGGAGGGTTTACCTTTGATTTCTTTTAGGGTTTTACTTTTAGTTATGATTCCTTATCATTATCATTCCTGATTGGGGGTTTGTTAAGCTTTCAATTGTATAGTCACGTTAATAAGATTTGTGACTTGTGAGTAACTAAAGTTATAATTTTGAGTATATTTGGGGGAGCGTTTTGTATTTTGTGTGTTACGCTATCCATTTGTCGAGACAAATATTTTGATATTCATCTTTAAGAATAAACCAGTATTTCTGGTGGTACCTAAATTGATTTTTACTGTCATTACTACTCTCGTATCTTTTCAATTTAATTTAATCGTCAAGATTTTTCTTAGTTTAGCTGCAATTTCGATCCAACATTTTTGTAACAAATGGCCCATTTTCAAAGTGCCGCAATCCGGTAACTATTGACCTACAGGTCTCCTAAAACATTAAAACACATTTAATGCTTTTCAAAAACGTATACAGGGTGTAGAACAGGAATTTCAATACTTTCTTTATATCGAAATATTTTCTCCCCTAATTAATTTAGAGCAAAGTTGTAAATAGGTTTCTTGTAGATTGAACAATTCTGCGTCTGCTCACGAGGGGTTGGTCACGACTTATTTTAGGGGACAAAGATTTCCTTCATTGCCTAAAAATTGCCACCATTTCTCTTAATTTCCCCAATATTTCCTCTAGATTATCTCAGAATTTCCTCTTATTTCCCCAGAATTTCTTCTAATTTCGTCCACTTCCTACATATTTCCTCGAAATTGCTTATATGAGGGACAAGAATTTCCCTTACACCTTTTAGAGGACAAAGATTTTCTTTATAGCCTAAACCTTCATTTTCCTTAATGTTCCCAACATTTCTAGCATTGCCCTAAAATTTCCGCAAATTTATACAAAATATCTCCGAATTAACGTCAAATGAGAACGTTACTTCGTCGGTTACTTCCTTATAGAAACCTTTTATTTCCTTAAAATTTCCATTACATTTCCTCTAGATTTCCTCTTATTTCTTTAAAATTTCCTAATATTTACCTAAAATTTCCCCATTCCTTTGAAATTTCCTCCTATTTCCCCAAAATTTCCTAATATTTATCCAGAATTTCCTCTAATTTCATCCATTTCCTACATTCCTCGAAATTTCCCATAGGAAAGACAAGAATTTCCCTCGTGTTCAACCCCTCGTTTGCTCATGTCCTCATTTATTGTTTTTCAATTGGGGAAACCGAAAAAACATAAATTAGAATTTAGTGTTTGCGTAAAAATCTAATTCTTGTTTCAAGAATTAGATTTATAATTATATAATTTATGATTTCCTTAATTTCTCCCGATTTTCCACAGCAAAAAATGTATTTACCCCTTTGCTGTAAAATAATTAGGAGAGAAAATATTTTAATATAAAGAAATTAGCACTGAAATACCTACCTACCTACACCCTGTATAGTGACTTTCGTCGATTGCATAGTTTAACAGATATAGAACAAAAACTGAATCTTTTAATATATTTTAAGGATTTTAAATTTTCGCGAAGAATTTTCTAAACAGATAGGTACGTGGAAATATTTTAAAAGTTTTTGAAATTTTCTGAGACCCGAGTAAGATTACTAAGGTTTTTTTAAGCAGATATTCCTACGCTTCTAAAATTGTGTGATTTCGGGCACATTTTAATTATAATATGCGTGTATTCCAGAAGTCGTCATTTTCTTGTGAAAATTGCAATTTCCATCATGTCCACCATGGAATTTTATTAAATAATAGCACACAAACAAGCACTTATTTATTGCTGCAATGCGGAATTTACTGAGGGGATGATCACGAAGGAACTCATGTAGGAAATTTCGAGGAAATAGAAGGAAATTTCCGAGGAAATTTCACAGGAAATCTAGAGGAGGAATAAAAGGTTTCTATAAAGAAGTAATGTTACTCACTTCACGTTAATTCGGAGAAATTTTGTGTAAATTTGTGACAATGTTAGAAATGTTGGGAAAATTAAGGGAAATGAAGGCAATTTTCAGACAATAAATGAAAATCAACCGTAACCAACCCCGAGGGGTTCCCTCATATAGGAAATTTCGAGGAAATAGTTGGGAAATGTGTAACAAATGGACGAAATTGGAGGATATATTACTAAATTTTGGGGAAAAAGGAGGAAATTTCGGAGGGGTGAAGAAATTCTAGTGAACAATAGCAAATTTTAAAGAAATAAAAGGTTTCTATAGGTAAGTAATGTTACTCATTTCACGTTAATTCAGAGAAATTAAAATAAGCCGTAACTAACCCCGAGGAATTTACTATTCCCCGATTTGACAGAATTTTGTTTTAAGTTGGGGCTGCTAGTTTAACATTAATCTGGAATTTCCCAAATAAATGAACTGTATTTGGACTCGAAATGTGAAAGTTACAAACTTTTTCAATTTATTTAACAAGTTATAAGTGGAGCAATTAATTCGTAACTTGCAATTTATTGAGCAATTAATATGCAAAATCTCTTTTCCATTTTACACACAATTTATCTCCTAGGCAATTACTCAAACTGGTCGGGGGGTATCGGTCTTCTCTTGGTCTGATGACCCAAACTGGCAAACTTTTTTAATATGTAAAAGTTAGAACATTCAAAATGGCGAGAGTGAAACTCACGGTCTTTTGTCGATTAGCAAAGTTGTGAAAATTGCAAGATATTGCACATTTTGCATGTGCCTGTTACGCACAGTCAAAATTGGCCACACAGGTACGTTATACGTCTCTCCCCCATGGTTTTACCATTGAATTTATAACTAATCTATCAGAAGCGCGGATCCCATATAACAGTTTGTGACCATGTGCCAACTGGCCGCCGCTAGGGGCAGTTCGATCGTTTGAAAGTCCGTGGGCGATCGAAAGTGGAGCGTTACATTGACATTAGATGGCAGCATTACAAACAATTTATTTTGACCATTCGAATATTTTCCTTTTTAATCGTTAGATGTCAGGAACTCGGGATGTTTTTGTGTTATCATTGGAATGGTTTTATAAATAGGATTGGAATGTTCTAAAAATAGATCCCTTAAGAAGCATTGCGTAAATTTGTAATGTAAATAATAATACATTTAGACGAACGAAGCTTGCAGTCCTTGTCCTTGAAGGAATGCAATTTCATACATTCTATTCACAGGCAGTAAATAGGCAGGTTCCACATTTTTACTGAAAGCGGGAGATTTTGTTATTAAAAAACGATCAAAAAAAATTTGAAGGCAAAATATTGTCCGTTGCAAGCATTTGAATTTTGAAAACCAACGGTCAGCGAGAAGAGAAAAAACGTACCAACACATTTGCCGCCGCGTTGGCAGAATACGAATTCACGTGAACTGGAACCGATGTGTTAATTACTTAATTTTATTTGCTGTGTGCACAATGCTGCCAAGGTATAAAAAAAGTTGGCGAAATTTACCCAAATTTAAATGAACCTCAGAACAGTCCAGTAGTGGAATTGTTGGCAGTTGGCACTGTTGGCAGCTACATCATTTCCACATTCACATTTGATAACTAAATTTCTCGAATCAGCTTTTTTTATAACCATGCAGCATTGTGCACAAATAAATCGGTCCCAGTTTACGTGAATTCGTATACCTACTAGAGCCACAGACAAAATACTACAGACGGCTCATGAGATATACGAAATGTTTGCGCTGAAAAAACATCCGTCTGCTAGCGCTACTGCCGTAAAATGTTCAAATGCTTAGCTCGTAAATGCACTTTTTTCATCGTAAACGAATGGTTGGAAACTGTACTGTAATACTGTTAAATAAATATGAGAAGGCATGCGTAATTTAAATGATTTAAAGAAAAGAATATCATATTTCCTTAAGTCAAAACACTTTATCTGAAGGTCAGGATATCCCATCTAAGGTGCATATTATAATTACGAAAGTTAGGATATTTGCAAATAAATTTTCTCGTTATTTTTTTACGGATACGGATTAGATTACAACGGAATGACACCATTTATTCAAAAATACATTTTAATGAGGTGGGCCATTTTCGCTGAGACGGAGCTCCTCCGTTTTTGCATTGTGTAACCATTTATTGTGGGATGCCGAACTTTGAATTAAGGTTTAAAGGGAATCGCATTACTTAACCGTTAAGGTATATAAAAAAAGACACTTTAAGCTTAACACTTGAACAGTTCAGACACCTTTTCTTTTCATAAAGACGTATTTTTAGCGCATTTCCACAAAAATAAAAAAAAGATGCGCTATTGTGGCCACTTTGTCCGTCCGTCCGCTCATTTTGCAACGCTACTAGTTCTTTATCTTAAGAGCTATTGTTCTACTTTTTTCGCTATTTGGTTCGTTATGGTGTCGAGTCTTGTACCAAGGAAGGAATTTTTTCGGTACCGCTTACAAAAAAAGTTATTGTAAAAAAAACAAAAAACCGTTTTTTACATGTTCCATAATTTTACACTTTTGCCGTTTATTAACGATCCTAGAGATCGTTTATAATTTTTCATTGCTATCTGTCGCCTGCCGGTTGGTCTCTCCGTCTGTTCCTTTGTCTGTCTGTCCATCTATCTGTCCGTGTGAACGATAACTTTGTTTAGAAATGTTCAATCGCTTTTACATCTCCGTTAGTTATGAACTGAATTGCATGAAATTCAATATGGGCATAGCTTTAGCCATATAATACGCAATGCCAAAAGTTGAATGGAATCGATTCAAAATTCACAGTGCCCTTTTCGCATCTCGACCATTTATAAACCGAATTGCAAACTTTTTTACTTATAAAAGTATTTGAATGAAATTTGATACATAGGCACTTGGTATAAAGGAAAATCAAACGCCAATTTCAAAATTTGGTTTTGCGCATGCGCAGTGCCAACTTTTTTATTTATGGAAGAATTTAAACGAAATTTGATATAATAATAATATAATATAATAATATTTTATTGTGCTCATGTGATGCTTCACTTACACTTGTCATACACTGAATAGATAATACAAATAAAAAATACAAAATATACAAACAGAAAAATATCACAGATTTCTTTTACAATAAATAAGATAATTTTCGAAATAATAAAAAGCGTTCATGACTAGCAGGTTTTTTACAAAATGGTAGTTGTTGTATGTTTGATGGCAAACAGTTGAATAAGAAATTCGATTGGTACTGGACACCATCTTGGGATTTGCATAATCTGTAAAATTCATTTCGAATACTTGTTTTATTTCGGG
This sequence comes from Photinus pyralis, assembly GCF_008802855.1. Taxonomy (NCBI): domain Eukaryota; kingdom Metazoa; phylum Arthropoda; class Insecta; order Coleoptera; family Lampyridae; genus Photinus; species Photinus pyralis. Next base: position 17,546,134 of record NW_022170819.1, read on the forward strand.
TGTCATGTGCATGTGTTTCACATTGACGTAAATTTTTTGAAATGTTACGTTTTGCATAGCAAACAGCCTCGAGAACATAGATGCTTGGAAAAGTTAGAATTTTAAGATTTACAAACTCCTTTTGGCAGTCCTCTCTATAACCTATTCTGCTTATCAGTCGAACTGCTCTACGTTGCAGCTTAAAAATACACCGCCAGTGTGGTCTGTGTCCCCAAGCAAGGATCGCATATGATATTGTACTATGAACAAATGCATAGTAAGCTGTCGAAGGCACTTGGAATAAAGGAAAATCAAACGCCAATTTCAAAATTTGGTTTTGCGCATGCGCAGTGCCAACTTTTTTATTTATGGAAGAATTTAAACGAAATTTGATACATAGGCACTTGGGAAAATCAAACGCCAGTTTCAAAATTTGGCTTTGCGCATGCGCAATGCCAACTTTTTTATCTATGGAACGATTTAACGATTTTAATCTTGATGTTAGTTTTGCTTTTATTTAAACTGTATATGTATGACATTTCATTTAATTGCTTCCATAAATATGAAAGTTGGCACTGCGCATGCGCAAAACCAAATTTTGAAACTGGCGTTAAATTTGCTTTTATTCCAAGTGCCCATGTATCAAACTTCATTTAAATACCTTCATAAATAAAAAGTTTGCAATTCAGTTTATAAATGGTCGAGATGCGAAAAGGGCATTGTGAATGTTGATCGATTAGGCTCAATTTTTGGAATTGCGTTTTATATAGCTAAATCTATACGCATATTGAATTTCATGCAATTCGGTTCATAACTCACAGAGATGTCAAAAGGGCCTTCCCTATTTTTTGGGCTACATTGCCAATTCACGAACTCCGATCTACAAATTTGATAAAGAATCCGTGTACTAAATTTTACCGTCATCGGTCCATTCGTTATCGAGATATCGTGCTAACGGACGAACTAGGGAATGCAATACCGGGATCCCGCGGGATTTGCGGGACTGAGGAATTTGTGCGGAATCCCGCAAATACCGGGATCCCGCGGGATTAACTTCTAACAATCCCGCAAATACCGGGATGAAGATTTTGCTGCGGGATTGCATTCCCTAGGACGGACAGACACCGCAAAATTATAAGCTCGCTAGGGCTCGTTCATAAAGCCATACTTCGCTTGCGATGACTGGTGATCAATCAAACTTGCTTGAATTTCAAACCATCGCCCAAAGTAGCATCGCATCGCATAAAATAAACGGAGGTTTGAATTTATCGCATCGCACAGCATTTCATCGCCCATCGCGCGATAGCCAGCTGTCTGAAAGTATATTAAAACGATCGTACGCCAGTATGGATTTTTTGAAATAACAAGCATTTACCCTACTTATTTTTCAAAACATTAAACCCATATTAAATAACAATTAGGTACCTATAGTAAATAATAGGTATTATTTCAATTTCATCCTATACAGATATCAGATATTAACTCATTGAGGACATTAGGAATAACCAGCCGCTATGTTTAACAATTTTCTACTAGTTACAACCTTTGCAAATGAATAAACAAAGCTACAACTTGTTTGTGAGATTGTCGTACTATAAAGTGGAGTTCATTCTCTACAAAGAATAAATGATAAACTTTTATCGCAGACGGTGTAACACTATACCTTTAGGTATTACCTATGTTATATAAATAAAAGATTTTTTTTCTCTCTTCTGCTATAGGGACGTTGCAGAAATCTTTCTAAGAATGAACTTTAATTTTAATGTTTGGGTTTGAAACTGTACTAGAAAGTTAATTTGGATTTAACACACTTGGCGGTGAAATCCAAATTTCGCGCAGCATATTTTTACATGGCGTGATATATCTGGAGTATTTTAATCTGTGCTAGAGCTGCGCGATAAATGAAATTGTTATCGATTTATCGATATGTCTGTTCAGTCTGATAATTATCGATTAATCGTTAATTGATAACTATCGATAATTATCGATAACTTTAAACACTTATCGATAACTTTCGATAATAATCGACAATTATCGATAAATCGTAACGCTAATTTTCGATAATGATCGATAACGTTTGATAATTATCGATAACTTTTTATAATTATCGATAACTTTTGAAAATAATTAATAATGATTGTTAGCTGCTGATAATAATCGATTATTATTGCCACGAAAATTGTCTATCTCTGATATTTATCGATTAATAGATAAGTAGCGGAAATTATCAAGAGAAAACTATCGATACTTTTTCATAAATCTCATCGATATATATTCTCAATCTCAATCGATATATTACATCATCCATGCGTACACTCGCTAACACTTTTGTTTTTTTGGTATTGGTATTGCGAGAGATAATTTAAATAAAACAGGATCTTTTGATGCTCAAGTTTTCTGAAATCAAAGGTGATCAAGTGGACGATAATCCTCAAAAATGAGTACAGCAGTAGGTTGTGAATTGTGATCATATGGCAACTCCACAATGCTCTTACATCGCTTTTGTTGGAAGTAAACTGGTATACCTAAACATTGAAAAGTTTATGTCGTTAAAAATTCTCTCCATAATTATCTATCTTAATAGTTTAGTTGTGAGATTAATCGATAGATTATCGGTAATTATAGGTTTATTGACCAATCCTTTAACATTTTCGATAAATTACACCGGTCTACAGCATTTTTGCGCATGGGACATATATACCTTATTTTTATTGCTTCTATAGCCACAAATAAGAATTAGAACAAAAAATGGTTAGGTATGTATTTGTTTTTGTGTGAAAAAAATGCAAAAAACCAAAAAATAAAAATACCTATAGAATCCTACTTACATAGGCATGATTTATTAAATGGTAACGTTTCTACATTTATAATTTGTTTATCTTAGAGTGTAAATGTTTAAAAATGGAACAGTTTTGCTGTTTTTGTCATGTTCAACTGAATCTGATCTTCCATCATGCTTCCAACTTCCTGGCCTTGGGAAGGTGCCTAAGTTCCATTGTCTCGAGAAAGTGTTGTCCTTATTCCGAATAAGCTCCCATATTATCCTTAAATTGATCTAAATGAGAATGTAACCTGTGCATCTTTATTCTTTAGAGATACCCCATGATACAAAACCAAATCCTGTCAGCTCATCATAATTTTCAGCTCTATGGTTTCCCAGGAAACACTGAACGGGAAACCATGGACTATTGCCTTAAAACTGTTCCAGGATTTTTTTTCCTCTTTGCTAAGTAACCGCGGAAAAATATCACCCTCCATTTTTCTTTTTTTTTTTTTAGGGAAAACAAAGATTCCAGCTTTAATTTTCGCCCCTGAAAGCTTTCAATCAAATCGCATGCGCAAAAAAATTCTTTTTTTGTTGACCGGTCGACCATTTTTTTTAAATTTATCGATTGACTATCTATTAATCGATAATTATCGATAAGTTATCGATTAACCATTGAGAACAAATTTCAAACGTCAGAATTTAAAAGAAAAGAGGTTAACCACCTTTTTATTTTGTATCAAAATTGCCAGGTGTGACGTGTGATCCTAGATCAGGGGTCGGCAACCTGCGGCTCTTTTGATACCTATAAAGTTGCGGCTCTCCGTATTTATCTAAAGAAATTAGTTCATTTGTTCGAAATTCGCCTTTTTAATTAATCTTATTTTGTATCAAAAGTATACTTGCAGCAAATAATTATCTAATTTTTGACACTTGTTTACTTTCTGGTATTCTTTTGTTTTTTTTATTATAGCCAGCCTACTCCGATCTATAAACACGTAATTAATTAATGAGTAGGTACTTTTGTGAAAAATATTGAATAACCTAAACACTGCGGAGTTTAAGCACAGGGCACCCTTTATAAACATTTAAGAGAAGACAAAAGCGAATAGCGAAATAAAATAGTGGTAGTTCCATTTGAAAAAGAATAGTTATAGCACTTTGAACAAACGGCATTGAAACAACCAAATATTCAGGATGTTCTATTTAAAAAGGTCAGTTATTAATTGACATCGTAAAAATGGAACACCCTGTACATTCAAAAATAATTTCTGTAGATCCGCAACCACCAATATTTTTACCAGGTATCTATCAGCTATGTAGGAAAAACCGAAGGACTGTTGCAGGACCCTGTATAGGTATAGCCAAAAACTATAATATTGAATCAAAAATTATTTGTGGCTCTTTAAGAACTGGGAAATTTTGTAAATTGTAATTTTTGGCTCTTCCGTTTCAATAGGTTGCCGACCCCTGTCTTAGGTAGTTTAACCGGTGGCAACGGTTTAACCGACACACACAAAAATTAAGAATAGATAGGATAGGTAGGTACATTTAATTTCTGTTACAGTGATCAAGGATGCCTGCGTATTTTTTGCTTTCCTGTTCAAATGTAATTCAATCTTCCTTAAGGAATGTTAAGTAGGTCACGATTCATGAAAGGAAGAATGTTTATCTTACGTCATTCAACATCCTGTGTGCCACATAAATGCCTTATAAGTACGTTTCTTGGGTATGTAGAATTCTGTATACAACAATTACAAATCGAGATAGTGGGTTCATTACAGATTCCTGTATAATAATTAACAAAGGTAAAAAACTGACATTATTATTCATCTTTCTCGATGGTAGAGACATCTACGTCTTGTAATTTAAACTATTGAAAACAGTCACATATCCTGCCATTTAACCCGCGCTTCTGATAGTTATAAATTCAATGGTTTTACTTTAATAAAATGTCAAGACGTGAAAGTTTGCCACCATTAAAAATAGACGTGCACATAATAAATTCACTGCATAACGGTGAAGCCCGATTTAAAATGTATTAAAAAGCTTAAAAAATATTATAAACATAATGATCGCAATTTTTTTTTCCAGAATGAAAAAGGAGCCATAAATCAAATTTAAAATATCAACGTTGTAACCTTCGCGCGAAAAAACACTCTCTCTCTATTTAATTTCGATGCGCGACGCTTACCAAATTAAAATCGCTGATTAATGTCGGCTTCTTTCAAAACCGTTCTCCTGACATTTAAATCGTACTAATATGACCATAAATCATTAATAATTTTTTAAGCCTAATAATTTTTAATTAAAATATTATTACTATGTTGTTTTTATTGCGCGATCGATTCCGATGGGAAAATATTTCGTTCGGACGAAAGAAACGGGAACGTTACAGTTTTTTTTTGCGTTAAATTATAGATTGTTTTTACTGTCTTTACTTACATTACTACAGCATTCTATAATAGATGAGTGACGCTATTCTTTTTTGAAAAAGATTGCCCTGGAATTTCACAAACCTACAGACTAACCACACAAACTGGTCGGGGGGTATCGGTCTTCTCTTGGTCTGATGACCCAAACTGGCAAACTTTTTTAATATGTAAAACATTCAAAATGGCGAGAGTGAAACTCACGGTCTTTTGTCGATTAGCAAAGTTGTGAAAATTGCAAGATATTGCACATTTTGCATGTGCCTGTTACGCACATTAAGGTTATTTTCAAAATGGTTCTTTCCGTGTTTCTAGAGATCTAAGGAAATTCCCATCTATGCCACTGAAGCTCGTGCTGAACAGCAGATCTCTCTGGCAAAAACGGGACTTGTCAACACCAAGGAAGGTCCAGCAACTCCATCCAGCCAATTCAACGGTAATAATGAGCAGTGTCTTTTCTGCTCCAAAAGTAACCATGAGCCTAAGGATTGTTTTAAAGCAAATAAATTGAACTACGAAGAAATGATGAAGGTAATCAAAGTGAAACGAGTCTGCTTCCAATGATTGGTGCATCGGTAGTTCGGTTGTAAATAATTTGTTGACAATATGTTTTGTTTTTTATTAAACAGGAAATTGGAATCAAAAAACTGTATCATAAAATCATCAAAATTTACCTTTTACAAAAGATCTTAAGTTATCAAGTCAATAAAAAAATAGAAATACGACTAACCTTTTTTCTTTACAATTTTTTCTTCGACATGGAAGATCTGGAGGTTTTAAGATATGATATTAATTTCCATTGGAATTTCAGGCCTGTCTACAGAGTTTCTGAATCTGCGAATTCAGTTTATTTTTTCCGAGTGGCGCTCAATTTGCAACGTTGTATAACTAACTTAATACGACTTATTTCCAACGTGTAATTCAACACCAAAGTCAGACAATGGGACAACAGAAATAATTTAGAACAAATAATTCCTGGACTAACGTGCGAGAAGATGACTAAAGCTTGCCGTATTACAATCGACAAAATAACAACTTGAACCCACCATGACCAATATTTGTTTGGTGGAATGTTCTTGAGACCTTGACTCCTTTTAAACTTCGAAATTTTTCTTCCGCATAATGCAATGGGAAAAATCGCAATAGTTATTTACATACAAGTCAGGAAAATGATACATTACTGGCGAGGAAATATTGAAGTACTCGGCCCCAGTCCCCTTTGGTTTCCGAGAGTCAGGTAATGACTTTACCCGAAATCGTCTTTTAATATAAAATTTCAATTTTTATATAGATCATTTGATTAATGTCAATCTGTCAGTGATGACAAGAGTCATTATAGACATTTGGAAATGTCGAAAAAGCGGCCAGTAAAGTGACAAGCGGCAGGAAACGTAGTCTGCTCTGCCTCTGTCATGGAAACTAACATTTCCTGACAGAAAGTAGGAATGAAAATGAAGGTTTTTGATCACTTGTGAGTTTCGAGTAAATTACATCAACATTCTTATTTCTTATGAAGGCCATATTGGATATTCAACAGAAAAAAAATTTACAAAGGATTTCTTATGGCAATTTTTCCATGGCCGCGTCGATGGTGACTATGCAAGACAATAAACGAATGAATTTGGTTTCAATCATAATCAGCCATGGAATTATTGCCATAAGAAATACATTGTAAACTTCTAGGCAAACCATTTTGTTCCAATATGGCGGAATTGGCTGATTCGCGAACTTGACCGATATTTATTTACCAGTTTACGCCAACCCATACAAATTTTGTTCAAGTTTAATTTGTTACGTATTGAAAGAAAAAAATTAAGCGCCACCACTAACCAATTAGGAGTGAGTAAGTGTGTAAAGATTTATCTCGTACATTAATTTAAATTAATTTCATCTTAATTTATGTAGAACCTTCGTCTTAAATTAAAGCAATAAAACTAAAAATAAACACAAACAATCAAAATTAACCTTCAGAATATGCAATATTTAAATGAGAACGATTGCGAGCACCTTTTTTCGCATTTAAAAAATCGTTAAAGGAGTCGAGTATTTTTAGGTTTAGTATATGTAAAAGGGCGCATTTAATCTTCCTCGCCTTAATCTAATCTAAACAAAGATTAAAAACATTTTCAGCTACTGAAATTAAAACGGGGAGTAAAAGCGATTTAAAAAAAAAGGGGGGAAATGAATATTCAAATGCACAAGCCGCGAAAAAGCTTCAACTGTAAAAGCAAACGAGATGCGAAGAAGCTTTCAATGATTTTTCAGGCAGAGATTATGGGGATGAAGGCTTCGCTTTTAAACTTTTCTCGTTCAATATTGTGACAAGCGTCGAGAACTTATCTGACAGGATACCGACACGGAATCTTTAGATGGAATAAATGCAAAAATGAAGCTGTAAAATTTATAGTGTCACCCGACCTTTTCATCTTTTTATTATGCCATCAACTTTTACTATGATCAATTCGTTTTTATCCCTCGTAAAGCTCAAACGATGCAAAAGAATTCTGTGTTTTTTCCTCCTCTTTCGCTCTAATCCTTACAAATCACCACAGATGTCGCAGGCTGACGTTAAGATGCTATAGTGACTGACACTTTCGGAAGAACTTCAGTCACGATTTTCCGCCTTTAGTGAAGAGTAAAATGATTCTGCACTCAAATATCGAATGCAAGTTTCTACTGTTTCAGAACAAAACGATACAGTTCAAATAGCAAAATCGTTTATCCGAATTTAGTCCAGAATTAATAGAAATTTGCAATTTTAACTGGAGTCATGAAATTCTATTATACAGGATCCTGTAACAGTGCGTCAATCTTTCCTAGCTCATACGTCGTAAAAAAAATACAGAGTGTTTCATATAAGTATGTGAAAACAACTGGGTCGTAGAGGAGACCAAAACAAGTACGAAAGTGGCGAAATTTGCATTTCATCTTTAACTTTTTTCCGAGCTTTTTTCTCAGCAACCATACGAGTTACAATGAATAGGTTTTGGGGTTTGCCCTTTCGGATTTTGCAAACATTTTTCCTACCACGAAAGGGCCCACCCTTGGTATGTAGGGGTCTTTAACATCTGAAATTAGTTTTTGACCATTCAAAAAAAATTCCGCATCAATTATTGATCGGACAACGAAAATTCCATGAAATTTGTGTACCTACCTACAAACTTAATAAGTCAAAACTTATACCCATTTGAAAATTGGTCCTTCGGGCCAGAAAAGTGTGCCCCGTTGAAAATGTCGCAAATAACAAAAAAATAACTATTTTAAGTCGCTTGTTTTGATCCCAACCACCAATTATTTTATATACATATGTGTAATACCCTGTATAGTCAATAGGCCAATATTAGAAGGGGACCCGACAATTAAGTGATTCAAAGCGAAATTTGCCTTGACTTAGCGTTTTGATAAGTGTTTCAAAATAAATGATTAAGATATAATTACCATGTAAATGGTGGTACATAATAAATAGTTATAGACGTTATAGACCTTTTTCGGGAATTTGTTTACGCTTAGAGAAATTACGTGTAACTTTGATCGGCTATATTTTGGTCAAAATTTCCTTTCACCAGCCAAATTTTAGCAATACTGTACAACTTTGTAATCCACTATGATCCAAAAAATATTTTTAGTTTACGAGATATAAGCGGAAAACTGAAAAAAGTCCGAACATTTTGGGGTTTTTGGCCCCCCTCCAAGTTAGTACACGGTCCTCGAGGTCAAAAACTTAGGACAGACATCCTGACCCCCAAGCAACCTGAAAAAATTCCATTAACTTTGGAATACTTTCCAGCTAACCCCATATTTTTCATTATATCGATTATAGTAATTGGTTTGGGGATAAATTGTGTAATAAATGGAAGATTATTATTTGATTAATAAATTGCAAATTCGGAATTAATTGCTTCACTTACAACTCGTTGAATAAATGGAAAAAGTTTGTAATTTTCATAGAAAGAGTAGGTATAACCTTCCTTTTTTACCAAAATTCGACTACACCAAAATTTCTCGGGAAAACACTTTTTCTTATTAATGTTGGTGCGTAGAATCCAAAACAATTCGTAGTTTTTCGATCAGACTTCTCAATGAAAAGTTATAGACTAGAAACCAATTTCGAAAAAAAATTCAAAGGGCTGTAACTTTTGAACTAGTAGCCCAATCTTGAAACTGTTTAAAATTATGGATTCTACAGGCCACATTCTATAAGAAAATTTTTTTTCCGGGTCGATCTGAGACAATTTTTTTTTCGGGGCTCAAAAAAAAGGCAGTGTATAACCTTCCTTTTTTACCAAAAATCGACTGCACCAAAATTTCTCGGGAAAACACTTTTTCTTATTAATGTTGGTGCGTAGAATCCAAAACAATTCGTACTTTTTCGATCAGACTTCTCAATCAAAAGTTATAGACTAGAAACCAATTTCGAAAAAAAATTCAAAGAGCTGTAACTTTTGAACTAGTAGCCCAATCTTGGAACTGTTTGAAATTATGGATTCTACAGGCCACATTCTATAAGAAAATTTTTTTTCCGGGTCCATCTGAGACAATTTTTTTGCGGGCCTCAAAAAAAAGGCAGTGTATAACCTTCCTTTTTTACCAAAAATCGACTACACCAAAATTTCTCGGGAAAACACTTTTTTTTATTAATTTTGGTGCGTAGAATCCAAAACAATTCGTACTTTTTCGATCAGACTTCTCAATAAAAAGTTATAGACTAGAAACCAATTTCGAAAGAAAATTTAAAGGGCTGTAACTTTTGAACTAGTAGCCCAATCTTGGAACTGTTTGAAATTATGGATTCTACAGGCCACATTCTATAAGAAAATTTTTTTCCGGGTCTATCTGGGACAATTTTTTTTTCGAGGCTCAAAAAAAGGCAGTGTATAACCTTCCTTTTTTACCAAAAATCGACTACACCAAATTTTCTCGGGAAAACACTTTTTCTTATTAATTTGGGTGCGTAGAATCCAAATCAATTCGTACTTTTTCGATCAGACTTCTCAATCAAAAGTTATAGACTAGAAACCAATTTCGGAAAAAAATTCAAAGGGCTGTAACTTTTGAACTAGTAGCCCAATCTTGGAACTGTTTGAAATTATGGATTCTACAGGTCACATTCTATAAGAAAATTTTTTTCCGGGTCGATCTGAGACAATTTTTTTTTCGGGGCTCAAAAAAAGGCAGTGTATAACCTTCCTTTTTTACCAAAAATCGACTACACCAAAATTTCTCGGGAAAACACTTTTTCTTATTAATTTGGGTGCGTAGAATCCAAATCAATTCGTACTTTTTCGATCAGACTTCTCAATCAAAAGTTATAGACTAGAAACCAATTTCGATAAAAAATTCAAAGAGCTGTAACTTTTGAACTAGTAGCCCAATCTTGGAACTGTTTGAAATTCTGGATTCTACAGGCCACATTCTATAAGAAAATGTTTTCCGGGTTCATCTGAGACAATTTTTTTTTCGGGGCTCAAAAAAAGGCAGTGTATAAGAAAGCGGTGATACAATGATTTATTTAATGTGTTTTACTCTTCTTTTAAATAGGTGGCACCTCCAAACGTTTCTATTTAATAATAGACAATTTATCACTAAAGAAATTAATTCGAAACTGTAGTTTATTACACAACCTATACCTAGGAGTACATTCCACGTTTGTAATTTATTTCGAGTACAATACATTTAATTTATTTGGGAATTTGGGAATATTCTGCCAGGTCGGCGGAACAGTATATTCCACACCGCAACAATAAATAAGCACTTTTTTATTTGAAGGTAGGCATCAACTTCGTGGGTCATTAGCCATGGAATTGTATCATGTTAAAGTCTTTGAAAAAATTAGTTCGAGTGTCAGTAAACAAAGCAGTTGTCTGCTTAGTGAGAGTTACTCGGAAAGTTACAAGTTTCTACCGTCCGAGCAGCCACCGAACATTTTTCACCTTACTCATCAAACCAGATTTTGTCAATTGAAATTCAGAAGGTTAAATGCGCCTTTATCGCAAATCTTGTACGACCAAAAACCGTTAATTTGAGATTTTTTTAAATTTTAAATTATCGACCGTATGTGTGCGAGGTATTATATCCATACAAGCTTTGTAAGCTTTTCTTTCTTGCAGAAATTTTGTCTAATTGTTTCAGGCAGAATAAATTTTTGATGATTGTTAATCAAGTAATTGTGGGTTTATTCGAACCCAGATAGAGTCTTCATGTCAGATTTTTGTCTATTGGTGCCCAAGGTTTATTTTAGGTGTGACTCAAAAGTTTTGGATTAAATTCTTTGGTATTTTCGGAAGTTGATCGAAGCCACCGAGTCGCTCAAAGTTTTAAGTCAGTATTAGTAGGTTTCTTTATAGCCGATGCCGATGTGTACCAGGAGAGAGTATAAAATTCTAAGTTTCAATTTTAATTTTTTTGTGGATGTCGTGGTGACCACACGCCATTACATACAGCGAGACGATAAGAAAATCCTTGAAAGTTTAAAACTTCAAAATTTTATTCAAGAGACAACGTATTTCAGATATCCTCCTACAAATTAGAACCTCCGGAAATATCATAGGTAATTGCCAACTTTTTTTTATGAAGCTTGTAACGGAGCACTCATTCCTCATTTTTACAACTTTCCGTTTCATTATAAGGGGGGAATATTGTCTCGCTTTCTGCATTTGCTTTCCCGTAGAAACCGCTACCGAATCGGACTAGGTATTTAGGAAAATTGCTGTACGCTATAAATGTTGGTCCAAAATCTAAGTTGGAGAAGGATACCCTACTTCCACTCATGACATTGTTGGTGATATCGTAATAGAGTACTAAATTGATGACACATGATGTTCAATAATGAAGGATGGTTAATAGTTCTTGGAATTAACTTAAAAATCAATCAGTTCACTTCGTTATTTGGATAATGTTATTTTAACGCTTCTCTATCCTCATTTGATTAACGAAGATCACGTTTCTTTAATTTGTTTAATAAGGCTACAGCGTGATTTTTCACGTTAAACTTAATGTGTAATTCCAACCAGAGCTTTGCACGTTTAAGGTTCCCAAACTTTCCTTGAAGCGGCCCCCTTTCAGATGGCCCTTAGTTTCTTCACATTTTCACTTTCCCGCTTGGGGTTTACGTAAGTATATATTAAACATATAACCAACCACCTGCTTAATTTTAAACAAAAGTTCGTTCGTCGGCCATCTGTCTTACGAAAAAAACACAACGCTCGCAGCAATGAAATCTGTTTTCGTTGGCGAACTGGTACGATTACCCTTATCGTTAAGGAAACTTAGTCAAAATGAGACGTCGCTAATGGCAATGGATACTCCACTTCTTCCATTTAGCGAAGAAAAAAGCTCAACGTAAAAGCAATTTAGTGAATAAAGAATATCGTTTTGAAAAAAAGTCAATAGCAAGAGTATTCCCCAAAGCACCCACGACTTCTTATTTCATTCTCTCCAAACTTCTACAATTTCCTTTTCGAGTCGCTTCACCTCATTAAATCACTTTGAATGTCGCGTTCTTTTATAAGCATTTTTAAAGTTTGTCGTTTGCTTCTTAATTAACATTAGACCGTCTATTAATTTTCATGTTTAATTAACCGATGAATGACTGAGTAGACAGGTTGAAGCGTGTCGGAAAGAAAAAAAAAAGGTAAGTGGTTGGAGTTTCACTTACGTAATACACTTCATCTGTCTGCTGAAAGTACAACCTGTCATTCAAAGTAAGACGAACTCGTTTTTGCATAAAGGTAAATGATGAATGGAGTTAAGAGGGTGTCGCCTTTTGCAGATTTGAGGCAACTTTGGATCAGAACTGAGTTAGTAGAACGATTAATAATAATTGACAGGTACAAATGTTGACCATTTAAAGGTACGCGGCGAACAAAGAGAATGTAATTCAATTGTTAAATACTCACATGTACAACTGGTGTCGGATGTGCAGATATGTGGTGGGTAATGTGCGGGCGGCTCTCATGACGATTTGCTTTCTCATCCAAGAACCGCTTAACGTCCTTTCCAGCGAGCTTGATGACGCTCTGAAACAATAGAATTTACTGTTAAGTGTTTATGGGATTATAGCGATCACGATTACGTCTTTTAAAACGGCGACTATAAAAACAGATGTCGGAAAAAATGTACGTAATAGCAAATTGAAAGAAGACAGCTGACCGTGGGGGCAGTGCACTTAAACCTGCTGTCCTCAAGGTGAGCGTCTTCCACCGGCATTCCAAACAGTCCACAGTATACGTATGAGATCTACACATTCTAAAGCGCTACGTAACGAGTACATGTAAACAAAGTTCAAATCCTTGATAGAAGGCGAAGTCCAAATTTCGCTTTTTTCCAGAAACCGTTACGAGATACCGCAAGTTCACATTGTCGAAACGTGTTTTTGCGGCGCCATTCCTTTTTTGATCTATCGAGGAACACGTTCTTGCCATCGAAAAACGTTTCTAATTGGGATCGCACCAAATGTTTACCTCACGTGCTTTCGCCCTTTATTGACCGTTGGACAAAGCAAAAAAAATTCCGATCATTATAGATTAGATGAAACTGCCAGCATACTCTTCAGACGATCAATGAGCTTTAGTGGAGGAGATGCAGAAGAGACGCAGTTTGCTTGCCTTTTTTGAAATACTAGATCTCAATGTCTAATGTTCAGTTTTTAATAGGATGGGATGGTAACGGTAACCCCTTATTTATCGTAGCTCAGTATGGTCCAAGAAATGTTTCTCGGTGGGAACAACTGCATGGAAACCAAAGAATAAGATAAGCTTGGGGAACAGTGGACAACATTGATTTAGTTAAAAATAATGCAACAAGCGACACTGTATCATTGAAATCTACAGAAAACCCAACCCCCTAATTTAGCACGTTAGTCCTGAAAGTGTGAACAATTTGTTTTGTGAGGTCGCCGGTATAAATCAATTTTTAAGATTAAAAGACCAGATTGGGACAAAAACCAAACACGATCCCTTAATCTACCCTTGACAATGACCATAAAACGTAACTCACCCCAATTTCTAATTTACCAACTTTGCCTCCAAAGTATATCAACTTCTCCTTTGAGCGGTTTCATAAGTTCAGTAAATTAGGAGTAGAATATTTGGATTTTGTCTAAATTTTGTATCACAATTCCAAAAATGGATTTTACCCACAATCGTTTACTTTCATGCCTACTTTCTGTCAGACAAATTTTAATTTCCATAACAGGGGCAGAGCAGACTACGTTTCCTGCCGCTTGTCACTTTACTGGCCGCATCTGTGACATTGCTAAACGTCTACAATGACTCCTGTCATCACTGACAGATTGACATTAATCAAAAGTTTTATAAAAAATTGAAATTTTATAATAAAATACGAATTTGGGTAACATTTAATACAAAACTCGTCAGTAAAATGACATTACTTGACTCGGAAATTAAAGTACTCGGCCCCAAAGGCGCCTCGCACTTCAGTAGTTCCTCCCCAGTAATGTGTCATTTTCCGGACTTTTATGTAAATAACTATTTATTACAAACAAGCGTTCAAATACCTTGAATATTAGTAAAATTGTTAATTTGGTATCTAGAAGCGTTTTAAGTTTTTGTTATTAAATAGTTTTCTGATGGTATACAAAAATCCAGGATTGAAACCGACAAGGTCGTGCAGTATAAAGAAAATATCAACGTGATAACTCTGGTTACAGCCCTTTGAATTTTCTTTCGAAATTGGTTTCTTTTCTAGTCTATAACTTTTGATTGAAAAATCTAATCGAAAAAGTACGAATTGTTTTGGATTCTACGCACCAAAATTAATAAGAAAAAGTGTTTTCCCGAGAAATTTTGGTGCAGTCGATTTTTGGAAAAAAAGGAAGGTTGTTGTACACTGCCTTTTTTTGAGGCCCTCAAAAGAAATTGTCTCAGATCGACCCGGAAAAAAAATTTTCTTATAGAATGTGCCCTGTAGAATCCAATATTTCAAACAGTTCCAAGATTGGGCTACTAGTTCAAAAGTTACAGCCCTTTGAATTTTCTTTCGAAATTGGTTTGTTTTCTAGTGTATAACTTTTCATCAGGGTGATAACCGATTGCGTCGCTTGATCTCACATTTCAAAGAACAACAGGCCTGCCGAATTTGGAGATTTCATCCCGACTATTTGGATAAGTATAATTAACCGTAGTTAGATGATACAAATTAAGTCGTCGAGATTACATCCGTTAGGTGCGCTCTTAAAAAAATTTGCAGATTGACATTGGTCCCATATTTTTCCGATGTCGGGGAAAGGCATAATTAATTAAAAACAGTTTTAATTTATTTGAACAGGTAGAAGCGTACTCAAATGGATGTTTAAATAAATAGAAAACGCACTATGAAATAGGATCTTTTTACCTTTTGCATTTCCGCAAACTACGTTTTATAAGTATCAAAATTTTGAGCTTTGCCGTAAATTTGCCTTTGCTTTTATTCCCGCTAGGAGTTTACACCCGAGGCTTCCGGGACCGACCCGCCAGACCGAGGACATCAGTCCGTCCGCGCGTTTGTTCCTCCACTCCCAGGATTAAATTATTATAATTTGTATATATTTATTTATTTTTCTTCAAATGTGCGCGAACTACCCCAAGTTCGTAGACAAATTTTTTTTCCATGGTTTTTGTATGTTATAAGTAGTGTCTCAAAATTTCGGGAAAAATTGGAATAAAGCCGGAAACATTGTGGGTGTAATGTATATAGGTACCCAACGCGAAAATACAATTATGTTACTGGATGTATGCATTCAATTTTTTTCCAAAAAAAGTCAACTTTTCCTTGCCCTACAGAAAAAAGGGCAAAACAGGTTCTTCCTCAAACTTTCCGGTTTTTTACCGACTCTTATATTAGCTATAATGTACATACAGGGTGAAAATGTCTGGAACACTTAATATAAATTCAAAACAACGTTTTGTTAAAAAGATTTTTATGGTATTCAAAATTATAAAAAGTTGGCTACCAATCTACGTACTTTAATTTGTGGTCAGTGGCGTACTTCTGCATGGTCAAAGGGGACATATTTTTTAAAAATAGCTATCACTAGTTTTCATTGCATATTCTTAAAGAGTACACTTTTTAGGGGAATTTTTTTCTTTCGAAAAATTCTTAAGAGTATACTTTTTGCGAAAAATTCTTAAGAGTACACTTTTTGGAAATTTTTCGAAAGAAAAAATGCCCCTTTCTTGGAAGATCTCTAAGGTTTCCAAAAAGGAAAAAAAGATTCATTAATTTTCCTGCCCCTATCATAAGAACGCGGTACATTGAAGATATGTCTTTTCAAAAGTAATGGTGTAAGTACTTAGGGCAACCATTTTGGTGAAGAATACAGAACCCCCGTGCACTTTACAATGAAGAAACATACGCATACATTTTTCGCTACAACTGTCATAAGACCTTCGCATACCATTCCATACCCCCTCACCCCCAGGCCGCCGGTGATAAGTTCTGTCTCAAACCGTTCAGCCCTAAGAACTTTTCCCTCGAATCATTTCAAAAATCGTGGTGTTAAGGACGAACAATATAAAACCGGGAGGGTATAAATTACCCCCAATACCCCACAGGAGAAAGAGCACAAATCTCCCTACAACTGTCATAAGACCTTCGTAACATTAAAAAACCTAAAAAATGTTTCGCCAAAACTGTAATATCCGGTTTGAGCTATTAGGAAGCTGTTCTGTCAAGAATTTGGCACCTGGTTTTATAAAGGTATGGAAAATTCGAAAAACCCGTGGGCAAAAATATAAAATATAATGGAAAGCAACGATTTTTGACACTTTTTTCTTTAGTTTTTGTATACTAAGGCCTCGGTTAAGGCTAGTACGAGGGCTAGTGGAAATTTTAACAATTTCGATTTTTTTCGTATCACTTTGTAAGTGGCCTTCGAATTTCGACGAAACCTTCTCTGTAACGTGTTCTTTGTGGATAAATTGCAACGTCCAATATGTCGATCGATAGAATCAGCAATTTTATAAAATTTGATTTGAGGGGTACTTTTGTTTTTTGGGAATATCACTTACTTTTTATTTAAATCGTCGTCTCCGTCTCTGCACATAATCGAGTTCGACATTTCAAAATTCTTTGAACTGGATTAAATCTATAATCTAAAATTAATACGATTTTTAGGAAATATTGACATTTAAACCAGAAAAAAATGTCACTTCAAACCTTTGCACTCACTATTTCTTTATATATTGATTTGATCTTTCCAACGAAACCAATTTGAAAACAATCGGACGAAAACGGTA
The DNA here is from genome assembly GCF_008802855.1 of Photinus pyralis. Lineage (NCBI taxonomy): Eukaryota > Metazoa > Arthropoda > Insecta > Coleoptera > Lampyridae > Photinus > Photinus pyralis. The sequence goes on from NW_022170819.1 coordinate 17,563,542, forward strand.
GAAGAAGAGAAGAGAAAAAACTGAAAAATCGCCACGTTTTTATAACACGCTCGGGGATGGCGGTCAGATGTCGCCGACCCTAAATCATGTACCTAAAGTTCTTAATCATACGACATGGTCTTCCTACAAAAGTTCTTCTACGGATCCACATCTGCTGCCAGCCAGCCAGCCGGCCAAAATGAGATTATGAGCTAGCGTTTTACAAATAAATTTGCAAAAATGCCCTAAAAAGTCGATATTTTGCTTGAAACTGCAGCGTATCTCAACCGAGATCTCAACTGTTTTATAAAGACTGAGACTTTTTGCCACTTTTTTTGTGAAGCTTAAGTATACCACAAACTACCCACGTTTGTTTCTGTACACAAGGTGACAACGAAAAGTTTTACTTTTCGATGTTATACCTATGTACCTATGTAAGATAGGAAAAAAGGCAAAGAGTGCATATTTCCGTTTTTTACGTAGAATCCAGTGACCTAGTAAAAAAATGTTTGGACCACCGTTTCCGAGATCTGATCCAATTTTGGTATTTTTTTTAATTTAAACACCCTGTATAGCTTAACGTCAATTGTTTGCTTTTCCCTGATCACAATGATGTAACACAACCTATATTTTTACTGTTTTTAAATAGTAGGCCATGGATTTATGGAGATTTTGTTGTGGTCATTGTGTCCATAAGGCAGCCCATACCAATCAATAAAAATTGCTGACAGTAGAAACATGCTATTTCAAAATTTGGAAAAGTGTGAAATAATAGGTGCCTATGTTAAGATATAATAAAATTATATAAAAAATATGGGTTGTGAATGTTCAGTTGTGATACATCAATGTAATCAGGAAAAGGACTTCAAAAAAGTTCATCGCTTTCTTTTAGGTCAAAGAATATGAGTTCCAAATTTGGTTCGAATTGGTTCAGCCTTTTAGCCGGAAATGTGAGTACAGACGGACCAATAGGCAGACCGACATCATCGAGATTTTGTTTGATTCGGATTCCTGGTGCTTCAAAACGTGGATTTCCGTAAATAAAGTGGGGGGTCATTTTTTACACCAATGCAATACTTCCCTTACTAGTGCGGGTGGTAAAAAATAGCTGAGATACACTGCAGTCTCAACTAAAATAGGACACTTAACAAAGTTGGAAAATTAAGGATTACAGTGGGTTACGTTTTATTATCATTATACAGGGTGGTAATTTGAAAACTTACCACTCCCCATGTCTTAGTAAATAAACGAGATATTATAAAAAATAAAAATCCGTTCGGTAATCTCGGGAGGGGAATCAAAATGACATGTTGGCAACGCATCCCCTCCAACCCCATGCCATGCGCCCCGCCACCCCAACTTTTAATTCTTAATTTAAAATCTGTCGTATTTAAAACGCAACCGGCGAACATAGACGAACTAAGACAGAATAATTCAAGAATGTCGAAATATTGCAAAACCAACATTTGAAAAGGTTCGACAAGAGTTTGAGAATAGATTATACTACTGTCTTACCAATAACGGAAGCCATTTTGAACATTTATTGAAATAAAAGCCAACTTTAGTAAATATATCATATTAGTTTATTTTTTTGATTTGCACGATAATTACTAACCTAAATGTAATGCTATTTGGTATGGTTGGAAAGCATTTTTTCAGAGCTTTCCAACGACGTATCACACATGGGGGGTCACTATTTAGATTTAAAAGTTGGGGTGGCTAGGGCGCAGGGGGTTGGAGGGGGTGCGTCTCCAACTATGTCATTATGATTCTCCCTCCGAATTACCGAAACGCATTTGGATTTTTTTTAATATCTCGTTTATTTACTAAGACATGGGCGGTGGTACGTTTTCAAATTGCCACCCTGTATGTAGATAGTTGGGGTAGGGTATAGGTAGATCAAGGGATTGTTGGTGTTTATTAACGATCCTCGAGATCGTTTATAATTTTGTATTGTTGTCTGTCTGTGCGTCTGTCTGTGTGTTCATGTGCACGTTAACTTTGTTTAGTACCGTCGCGTCAGTAGTATAGGGACACCTGAGTCAGACAGTCACATGACGCGCCAATTTTAGGGGATGTTGTGTGCATTAGATTCAGAATAAATCATAATTAGTACTCGTACCTAACCTGGCAGAAATGTGGGGTTTTGTTTTGAAAATCTGCGGGATATTGAAAACTTACCGTTCGCGCTCGTACAAATTTCCACAAAATTGCCAATACTGAACAAGACACGACGCGACGCGGTAACGTTTGCAATGAAACTGATGTGCATAATTACAATCTCGGTACGGCCAACGCAACGTGAACTTTTCACCTGTGACGTCGCTGTTTATATTGCACTAAAGCAAGATCGGCGCATCGACATTTCTGCGTCGATAAATATCTGAATCAAAAGCAACTTGCGCTTATTTTTCCATAATCTTCTTTATATAACACTGACAACATTCTCGGTTGTACACCTTGAAATAATTCCAAAATAATTGTAGGCAACCATATCAGACACTTTACTGCCGATATTTTTATCTTCAAAACTAATTAACCGTAAAAAAGCAGCAGTTTTTGGTACTAGCTAATGACGTCTCGGAAATTGTATCCGTTTTTTAAAACACATACAAGTGCAATTTTTTATTTCTGTAATTCCCAGCAAAAAAATGAATTCTGTTTGTTTCTACAATGCTATTGTTTAAAATAAAGGATTTTTGTCCTCCACTACTACTTATCAGAGCCTCTACATACCGCCTATTAGTCAAAATGTTCTTGGATAGGACATACGTTCGGGCCCGGCGGCTGCGCCGCCTCACCTCACTCTCCCACCGAACTTCATACCGCCTATCAGTCAATATTTTCTTGAATGGGACAAAATTTCATAAAAATCGGTCAAGTTGTTTCGGAGAAGTGCGATCGCAAACACCGTGGCACGAGATTTTTACACATTACATTAGCTGCTAATTTAGCAATAATTACTTTTTTGAAGCTACCGTTCCATGCGCGATGTCTCAGCCAGACACCTGTTTCCAAAAAAAGTCAATAAAACAGCAATATATTTTTATTTTCGCAATTAATTAGCAGTAAATTACTACTATAAGTGTTGCCTGGCTTAAGGCAATTAGGCAATTTAACAGTTGTTCATCTAACAGTCACATTCAATTAATATTCGACGCTAAAAACTGAATTGTAACTAAACACATCCTATTGCATTAGTGATAGATGGTAATAGCGCTAAACTGTCCTTTGATATTCAATTACACACAGTCATTGAAATATCTATGTGTTATGTGTCTGTGGTCAACATATCCGCATTAATTATATGGCGGATAAAGACAACTAAATTCGGTTTAATGAAACTATAGCATAACAGGAAACCAACGTTGTTCTCTTGTTTAAGCTATCATCGAATTCCGGGCAAATTCAATTAATTTAACTGCGTTAATTAGTACTTTGTGCATTATCCTCGATATTACCAGAGCGCGAGCCATTTGTACGCTCATTTCGGCTAAGTGGTTTCAATTCACATCGGATTTAAACTCGACGAATGGGATTCGATTTTTCGAAAAAGAGAGCCTCATTATAATATATATGACTTACGTGTGCAATACATGATTGGAATTGTTTGTTGATCTCGATGCAAACGGCTAAATAAACCAGGGCACGTAGCGAATCGTAACTTCGCTATATGACAATTGGGAAATTACCGAGATTTGCTCGGGAATGGAAATTTATTTATTAGTCGATTATTTGATATATAGTGTTCGACGCGAGCCATGAATTTTAATATAAAGTTGCCATAGCAACGAAATTTATACAAAGGAAACAGTTTGTTGGTGAAGTAAACATTTACGTTGCCGCACATTAGCTTCAAGATTCATTTTCCTTCCAGATATTTATATATCAAAAGAACTGCGTTAAAAACTGAAGCCCTCCGCACCTGGGGCAACTGGTTTGCAACCCGAATTGCTAAACTAGCCTAAAATGCAAGGTGGTGACTTTAACCATGTACCGGGTGGCCAAATAAGAATGACCGTCGGCCATATCTCAGAAACTAGAAGTAAAAAATTACGTAATAAAAGTGGCCAAGAGTAAGTGCTGGAAATTATTATCGTGTGTGTAAAATAACCACTAGGTGGCGCAACAGTCATGATAAAATATAACATATTAATTTTCTCCGGATTTTATGTAATAACGTGTTATTATAGATACAATTCTAATCCTGATCCATAAATAAAGGGGGGGGGGGGATCAATCGTTTAAAAAAAAATAAATATTGATTCCTCAGGATACAAATCACCATCCCTCCTGCAATGGGGACTGGATGTTAATTGTCATTGTCATCTACCGAAAATACATGGGCTGTATCGCTTTCAGATACATACCTTTAGAGTACCCGAAGAATGCTCTTCACAAGAAAAAGAACGCTAGAGGATCTTCGAGCTCCCCTGCTATTACAAAAACACCTCCACTTTTCAGAGTCCGTGAAATATCTAGGCATCACACTTGACAAAAAACTGAATTGGAGCAAACCGAGGAGGAAACATATCGCATCCATACCTTCGGCTGATCCATCGGCAAGGGCCGATAAAGCCTTTCGTACGTCGAAAGTGAAAAGAAAGATAACGGAGACACGGAGAATGCTTATTTAAATTATGGGGATGTTTCTGCCGTAGAGTTTCACTGTTTGGTGCTATCACATCTTGGGGGACCAACAAAGTAACGCACCGCGTACGTCACTATCAAATAATTTGGTCTGTGCTTTTTTCCAAAGCAAGTAATCTGGATTCTTGTGGTTTGGGAGATAATTTCTTGGTTCTTCTAGCCAGGGGAATCTGTCAGAATATGATGATAAAGAAACGGGGATATCCATGCTGTGGTGAACTCAAAATGGGGTTGACGAAAAATTGAAAAATCAGTAATTGAAACACGAAACCTTCTCTATACTAATTTAATATGACATAAAAAGCGACTAGTTTGGACCGATGGCCATCTTCTGGCAATAGAATCTATTACAATATTTTTAATTTGACATTTGTGTCAATGTCAAAAATTTGTAACTTCTCGAATGTCCCGTTTGTATGACTAAAATTTTTGAAATATTGTCAACAAATTTCAATATTCAATAATGAGGACGTTTCGGTTTCAACACGCCTCGACGGACACTTTAAATTGTTATAAAAAAACGTAAGTCTATGGAACTTTCAAAGACCCCGACCGAGTTCACTTTCATTTCACGTGGTTGGTTTCGATCTTGCAATAGCCGTAGGTACCTCGAGGCGTTTGAAATAGACTGGTTCTCTCTGTCGATTCTTTATTACCACAAGAACACTCGTCTATAAGCTCGACCTCTAACAAATTGATAAATAACTGCAATTGAAATGTAGGTAAAGGTATTTATTAGCAACTTTCTATTGGCCGTTAAAAAAGAACAATTAATGGCAACCGATTTTATCGGCTAAACGGCGAGGGGAAAAATGGTCGGGCGAGTAATTGAATATCGACGAAGCGTGCTGTGCACGTTTTCAGTACCTAGTTCGTTACCCAGTAGTAAGTCTTACATAATTCCAAGAGAGAGTTCATTGTCCACGGCTGTGACCAGCGGAAGAAGGAAACTGTAATTTTGTCTAGCGGAATGGGGCGTTCCGCAAGGGACCGACCCCTGGACCGAGCTTATTTACAAGTTCACTGAGAATGATGAATTATAAGCAAAATTTATTTAAATGCGGGTTCTTTGAAGTGGAAATGGAATATATTTATGACTATGAGGAAATCCGTCTATATTCTTGTACGGGTATTATTTGATTTAGTTCTGCTTGATTGAAATTTGATGAATTTGTATCACTTGAAACTGAGAACGCGTATGTCTTCAATTCAACGCTCTTATTCAATAATTGGGATGAAGACGGCGCCGACGACGTGTCTCGATGCTTTCGATCATTTTGGTCCAAACCATTCCGGGTTGTAATTAACCTAAGCTCTCCCATTTTTTTTCGAGTAGGTATTTGAAAACAACACATATAGCCCCATATTGAGCATGTACAGGGTGTCCCATTAATAACGATCACAGCTCCACAGGCCATATCTATGGAATTGTTAATGTTAATTGCACAGCTTCGAAAAAAAAAATTGTAGACAAAAGGCGCCAAGAGAATTCGATGGAAACTATTTTCAAGTTTCTAGCTTCGCCCTTAGAGGGTGTACGATTCTTAGAAAACTGACTTTTTTCTAAAATATACCCAACATGCATAAAAAATAAATGCATAGCAATCTTGTATCAATTTTGCATCAATTTGATACAGCTCTAGCCCATAAAATATGAGGGGTGTGGAAATGAAAATTAAAATTTGTGAATGTTCGTATTTTCGCCATATCTCTGCTTAGAAAACAGATATAAAAATGCGATGATATTCTCACTTTTTCATCTTATTTGATAATATCATGTAATAATTATATTCTTCCGTTTGAAATTTTCAAAAAAACCTGCAAAGTTTATGTTAATGTCACATCGCACCCTCTACCACCCATCACATTTACTAAAAAGACTTTATTCATGTAAAAACTGATTCCATGAAGAGAGTTCTTTCCAACAAGACCTATTATGTGAAAATCTGTTAACCGAATCCGAAGTTACATTCAATTTCTTAAAGAAATGTTACCCTTCCCCCATCCCTCATATTTTTTGAGCTAGAGCAATATATGCTGCATCAAAATGATGCAAAATTAATAAATGATTGCTGTGCATGTATTTTTTATGCATGTTTGTTGGGTATATTTTACGAAAAAAGCTCGGAAAATAGTTATTTGTTTCATTAGTACAAAAAATGTCAGTTTTCGGGACCTTCCGAGTCCCGAAAACGCATTTTTTGTACGAATAAAACATAAAATTTTTTCTCCAACCCCCTTTACTTCAAATTATATTCGAATTTAGATTCAGTCACAGTTTCACTACTATAGTATAAAAACTTCTGCTTTCTTGTCCTCACGTGTCATGCCACTCTAGTTTTTAGGTTAACTTATAACCTATTCGTTTTTACCTTTTACTTCTCACCTCTCGCGACTTTGTAGGGAGCAAATCTTGAGGTAGCATGTTCTGCCGTTTCTATAATCTCTGGCGGAGTGCAATCCATGTCGCTATCAGTTTCAGTCATTTTATTGTATACACAATTAATATTGTTATATTTTGTATTGAAATAAAAAACTTACCATAGTTTTTTAATTAAAATTAATTGCAATTAACTTTTTCAAATTTTGAATTCAAAATGACAGATAATAGTGCAATGGGTCTGAAGTAGATGGCGTTACGCGCGACGGCGGATTGTATACGTATTAAAATTACGTTCACGGAATATGTAAATTACGTTACACTTGGTTTAAATAAAAATAGCGAGCGTAAATCATTTTCAATACATGTACATACGTATAGGTAACATCATTATTTGCATTGAATATGCAAAAATATTTGATTTGTATGTATAGAAATATCTTACAACCTGCAATGCAAAACGATGCCAATGTGACATATCTCCGTGATTGAAATTTTTTAATTGGCCAACTTTCAAGGTCAATTTCTTTTTGGTACTAGGACCAAAAGTATCCACTTTTTGTACAGTTGCCATAGTGAAAGCGATTAATCCGCAAAACGTCAATTTTAGGTACCGAACACTGTCACAAAATAGCGTCTTATTCAGGTGGTTGGAGAAAAAAGTCATTTTTCTACTTATCCATGAATAGTATGCCTTCTAGCGGCGAAGCTAGAAACTTGAGAATAATTTCCGACTTCTCTTGACCTCTTTTGTTAACAAGATTTTTCCCCGAAGCTATGCAATTATTCTATAGATACGGCCTGTGACCATTAATATGGGACGGCCTGTGACCATTATATGGGACGGCCTGTGGACCATTATTAATGGGACACCCTGTACAGAGTGTACTGTATTTGCTATTGCAAAATTCAAAATTTGAAAATATTTGATCGCTTATAAAAATACAGGGGAAAATTAAAAATTGTCAGTTTCAAAACGATCCTATATTTTGATAGTTATACTTATAAGAGATATAGAAAAATGTTTATTACAAAAGTTTCTTCGTAATGATTGTTCAATAATCTGCAGCCTTCAAAATATGTATACGAGTCCAGGTAAAAAAGTTATCGGACCTACCCTCATTTTGTAAGTGGAACACTATGTATATTTTAATCTAAAAAAATAGCCGAGAAAATAGCATATTAAATTCTGTTTTCAAAAATACGACACTAAAAATTCAACAGTTTTCTTTAAATTTTTGTGTACTTTTTTGAATCATTAGAATCTTTTTTTCAATTTTTTTAAAACCTTTTTTCATTTTTTTTAATGCATATTACAATGTATTAGAAAAATGAGGTTAAGTTTCATAACTTTTTGACCTGGCCCCGTATACATACCTATTGAACAATCATTAGGTATAAACTGTACTGTTTCGTGATTATCAACTTTGGGAAATATACAAGAAATTTCGAAAATGTGGAAGAATTATGAACATCGCAAAAACATATTAGGTACGTTTAATTATTAGGTAAATAAATAAATTACTAAAACTAGACTTTATCTTCAGCAGATATTTAGTTACTTTATCTTGGCGTTCTATGTAATTAATATACGTAGGTACTTATTTTTCCATGTAATTAGTTTAAATAGAAAAGTTGAATAAACGCTAGGATACGAGCTAGGATAATTTAAAGAAGATGGAGGTTAAAATTTATTGCTGTTATCTATCGAGGGAAAAGCTTTCCGAAATGATTGTTTTTGATTTTTGAAATGTGACCTGTAAACGACAATTCATTTAGACTGGTAGAAAACAAACACAAACGCATACACATCTGAGAAAGTTTATATTTTAAAGCTTCATGTGGAAAACCTCATCTAATGTGTGATATTACATTGTATTGTTGTACTTGAAGGTCTAAATTTGGATTTACTTTCTCGAATTTTAAGAGATAGGTAAAGTTTTTAGGTGTTTCAAGAGTTACAACGGTGTAGGAATTACATATCATAGAAAAATTACAGGGTGTCAACATTTATTGAACCCATTTTCCAATAAATTCGGCCCTATGCTGTATCACTAACGTTAAGAATAACGATATCGTTATGCGGCGTTACCATAATTTTTTAAAAATCGGTATGCTGTATCACTCATAAAAAGAGTGGGATAACGACTATCGTAATTCTCTATCGTTATTTTGCAAACATAACCAGAGAAACTTAACGGCAGGGTGCATGCTATCCGTTTGGCGCGTAACGGTCCTGTCATCGATTCGTTCGGAGTTTAAGGAGATGTTAAAGAGAAAGAAAATGAATAATTGCAAGTAGCTTTGTTCGGGCAATTGGAAAATGTAATAGGGAGGTGAGTTCTGTGCCTTTTAATACTCGTATGAGGAAAACATCCAACGAAGAATTTTACGAGACAACAGTGATCAGTTTCAGCTGGGTGAAATTGATTTTCAAAAAGATTTTCGTTTATCAAGAAAATCTGTTTGAATGTGCAAATGGTAAGGACTAACAGCAGCATGTTTCAATGAAAATTTGTTTAACATGCAGATTTGTGATGCGAACATAAAAATCCTGAATTGTAATGCACGGTTTCCAGGATCTACTCACGACTCTGCAATATGGGATATGAGTGCGGTGAAAAGGCACCTGGAAGAAAAGTATTTAACCAATGAGTTACATTCATCTTGGTTAATTGGTGAGTGTGGCTGTTGTGACCTAACAATTTTGCCCTTTTACAAACTTGTATAGGTGATTCAGGATATGCACTGCAGCCATGGTTGTTAACGCCAATAGAAAATGCAGAGGCAGACCCACTTTCACCACAGGGAAGATACACTACACAACACATTTTAGCCAAGAATGTAATAGAACGCTGTTTTGGAGTGTTGAAGCAAAGGTTTAGATGCCTCTTGAAGTACAGAGTTCTTCATTACTCCCCTGACAGATTTGCGAAAATTGTGTGGTGCTGTGCATTGTGCAATACTCCATAATATTGCGATACAGGAGAACTTACCACCACTCGAGGATAATGAAGGTGATGTAGATATACCTCCACAGAATATGAGAGAAAATGAAGGTATTTGTACCTAATCCTCTAAAAAAAAACAAACTGTTGTATGGCCTCTTATTATTCTCTTCGACATTCGCCATGTCGTGAAAAACCAACTAGGTAGGTACATTTACAATTAATAATAATAATTTTAAAGAAAAGTCTGCATTTCCAAATCTGGCGGGTATTTGTTTTAAGATTAAGCGCCCTCTTATATTTGATCGCTGTGGTATTTCACTCTTACACGCACTGCCGTTGCGCAGCGTTCCTTGTTTTCTAGAATGCGACACTTTTTTCCGAAATAGCCACTGCGAGATACCGGACAACGTAACGATACCGTTAAAATATTGATACAGCATATCGCGTTTATCGATAGTCGTTGTGGTCATCATAACCTTTGATCGTTAAACTGCGATAACGATTGATCGTATAGAATAACGAGAGTGATACAGCATAGGGTTGATTGTCTCACTAGCGGAATTATGGGAACGAGCTTTCGGTGGAATGGATACATCTTTTAAAATTCATAGAGCGTTGTTTTCTGATTTTAATTGATTCCGGATGTCTGGAGACGAGATGTCGGGGATTTGGATCTGAATTACTCTGAAATACGATAGGAGGGTGGACAGGGTCCACGCGTGCCTTTGTACTATTCTCTGACTAGAGTTGTCCGATTAGGGCCGGGAACTACCAAGAAATAAATTTCGTAGCTAAGTAAATTTGTGCGAAATTCGTCGGGCGAACTATTAAGTTGAACGCAAGTTCCGCCAGTGTTATAGTAGAATCAATTATTATCTAAAAGGGGATTAAGGAGCTGTCATTTATTACACCATAAAGGGAATTATTATACAACCAGAGTACGTTAAAACCTAATTGTGAAACACGCGCGTTTTCATCGCATATATTGTGGTCGTGTTCGGTCAAGGACCGATTAATTAAACGCGCCGGGTTATTTTTCGCTACAAACAACATCAGTTTTGTCGTCAGTTTGATTGTAATTTGTACACTGCGAAAGTAGTATAAGTGCCTGCAGTGGAAAAAAACATTAACATTAACCGAAAGTAATAAATTTCAAAACGCTCGGCACGTGCGCACGTTTTGATTGGAGATTTGTGCGGCGTTCGGATGAGCAGGATGGAGCGTTCGGATTAGCGAGGTTCTTCTGTACCGGCTATCCATGACTTGCAAAAGAGAGTACGAGTCGATTTCAAACCGGGATTACGATATGTGGCAAATGTCATATAAAAGGCTCCCCTATAAAACCGAAGGGAATTTTCTCACTTTTTGCTATTCCACTGATAGTATCGTCGCCCTCTCAACCAATCCAACATGAAGACCAAGCGAGTGCAAAAGACTTCTAAAATCTCAGATTTGTGGAATGAAATGGACCTGACAAGGTAGTGTGTTACTAGAATAATGGAGTCGTTACCGAAAGGTGGTCAGAGAAACCTCGTAGTATACAAATATCAACACCTCCCTATAATTACATTTAATTACATATTATAACGATCACAAATTGCAATTTGTAAACCTGTTACCTGAATCATATACCTACATTTAAAAAAACGAGATCAAAGCATATATGGCAGCCGTGTGTCCATTACCGAGTTAATTACTAAATGATTTATAGTCTCATTAAACCGTCGTAATTATACGATAGCCTTAATAAATCGTGTTATTAGTGCAAACATATTTCATTACAAAAAAATCAATAAACGTAATTTGCGATGGTAGCCGTAATTTAATTTGAGCGAATACCAATTCCACCCTCGATTCCACCTTTTAAAAAGGCCGTCTAGATGCAGATTGGATAATAAGACTTCCTCATAACTTTCACTAATCTCTATTAGATGGAGTCTTTAGACAAGAAAACCAATACACCACCTGATGTCAGCGTTCCAACTTTGAAAGGGCGGATTTGGTAAACTTCCCAAAAGCGAATTGGTTTTATTCAATCACTACTTTGAAGTGTTTTTATTGCCCTTATTAAAGGGCGGTTTTGTTCTACATTTACACTACAAACACACTAATCCATAATCCTTCGACAGCCCAACATGCGACTAAGCGTTTATAAAACGATCAGATTAATTTGTACGATTTGCGGAAGTTTTTAACGAGCCCCAACTTTCCAAACTTACTTATAACCTCCTTAATTTATTGTAGTCTTAGCCAAGATTACTAATTAACTCGTAAAACAAAGATCTTAAATTCGTTCCCCTTTTTTATCTTTTAATTCCGCTATTTCACAACGACTACCCTCCAGAGAGCAATTGGGCATCCGGCCAAGTTTAATCACTTGTTTTCTTTTTTTTAATAATTACATTTAGGAGTTTTAATCAGATTGTTTAAACAAAAAAAAAGAAGTTCCATAAATTCTAATTATCTCGTTTTTCTTTGTCCCCCCTAGCGCGCGGAGCTGTCGAAACTTTGTTTTAATATATATTTTTTATTTTTGATGAGGTTTTATAAGTTTGTTGCAGTTTGTAAAGTGCTTGTCAAAACACATTTTGTTGAAAAACTTAATGCTTCGCTTAATATAAATCGAGTGAAGCTGTGCGCTTTCTGGTTGTTGACATTTATAATCACTTGTGCTATACTTAAAATAGATGATCTAAATGTGGATGTCGGCGTTGGTTCTCATAAACTTTACCTACTAAAAAAAATGAATTTCGCATACGGGATTATGCACTGGTTTAGGCACGATCATTGTTTCGCCCAAATGTGTAGATATCTACACGGTGAGCATTTTAAATGGGCAAATATATGCAGAATTTTATGCTAATTAATTTTCCCATTCAAAGTTTCTTGTAGCTCTACAAACAACGAAGTTATAGTTAAAAAACCGAAAAATGTGATTTTCGACAGCTACAAGAAACTTTGAATGGGACAATTAATCAGTACAACATTCTGCATACGTCATTTAAACGACTATAGTTTAAAGAACCCCTAAAGTAAAAATGAACAATAAAGTCACCCTGTATATTGACAGTACCTACCTATAAGGCCATATATTGGATTATCAACTCAGATTGACGTTACTCATTTCATGTTAATTCAGAGAAATATTGTGTAAATTTGGGAAAATTAAACAAAAAGGTGCAACGGTGCAAATGTTAGGCAACGAAGGCCCCTTAGAATAAGTCGTCACCAACCTCTTGTTCGACAAATAAAATTTTGTATACAAGGGCCCACGGCAGGGAATTTAAAAGCAATTAACCGATGCATTTTACCTGTTAATAAATTAGGTAAAATTAATACCAACACAGCGTAACATTGGCATTTTATTCATGTGCATAGTCACTATCACAAATAATACATTTGCGAAATTGAAACCGGTTTGCTTGGATGTGCGATTCATACGAACTTTTCTTCAACCAATCCAGTCGTGCAAAAACTCAAAAAGGAAGAGGCATTTTCCAAGAAGAGATAAGATCAATTTGTCACTATTTTTTTTTATTTATATAAAGAAGTGGTTGGTTCCGAGGTTGTTTTTTTTAGGGGTTTGCATAAGTAATTTTGTTTGGACTAATTTTATTATTCCTAAAGAAATCGACCTATGAGAACCATTTAAAAAATTCTGTATATATTAATGACTTAAGAATCGAATCAAAACAAACGATGTTGGTTATTCTATTTCACTGATTGATTAAAATGTTGTTTAGCATTGGGTGGTGAGTGTACATTTTGAACAGGAGAATGGACCAGTAATTCTTTAAGTGGTAAAGATGAATTTTAGATAAAGATCACATTTTGCTTAGATACGTGATCACGAGATGGGCGTATTTTTTTATGAACCGAACCAATATTTTATATCCAGGAACGTGTAAAGAAAAGCTACTTAGCTACTACCCTAGCAATCTCCGCTTTTCTTAAAAAAATCGTAAATTTAAACGGGGTTTGTTAGTAGACACCGAGGTAGACCCCGAAAACAAAATCAATCAATAAAATAAAAATATTTAATACAGACCCTGGAAAAGGACGATCTCAAGGGCCATTATCCTCGTATGAGGATGAGGGAGGGGTTAATCATTCATACGCAATTTATGGGGTAATGTGTGAACCCTGTAAACAAAATAAATCAACAACAAAAAAATTTGGTGCACTACAAACGTTACGACACCTTTGTAGCAGTTATGGGGTAATTTGTAGACCCTGTAAACAAAATTAATCAACGAAACCAAAATATTTACCACAGATATTACCTACTACTTGAAAATTTAAGGCGAGGTTTAAGGAATTCAAGTTTTATTTATTTACTGATTTTAGTATTTTGCAATTTGCTTAATGATTAGGTTTAGTACGTAAGTAGATTGACGTATTTTTCAAAAACGACGCTAATAGAATATTTTTTTAATTTTTTTAGAATTGAATTTTCAAGAAATTTTTAGAATTTTCTAGAATTTTTTAGAATCTTTTTTAAAATTTTAGTGTACACATAATTTGAAGTGCTTTGCCCCTCGGTTTCTTCAAAGATGGTGCACTTTTTTTTTTAATTTTTGTACCACTTTCCGATAAAGCAAAAATCTTAGTTATAATTAATAACATTAATTAGGTAGGTATGTAGTTTTTTATTCTGCGTCCGATAACAATAAAATATACACGGTCGACTAAACCGGAGGTCGAAAAAAGAAGACCTAATGTTAAATGTCTTAATATTTGTTATACACTGCGTTCAAGACAAGGATGTCCACTATGGGGATCTTAGAAACCGGGGTAGAAGATGCAACGATGGTCAAATTAGAGAAAAGTTACGGAATTAAAGAGTTATTATGATGTTAAAAAGAAAACCGGCAAATTTCGGGTTTTCTGGCATATCTTCGGAAATCGGAATTTTTAGGTTTTCTTACTGCATGATAATAATCCGCAAATTGCGCAACTTTTCCGTAATTTGACCATCGGCGTATCTTCTATGGCTGGTTCAATGGTTTTCGAGATCTCCATAATAACCATGGTTATCTTGGAAACATTTATAACTCGATTTATAAGCACACTAATTATTAAAAAAATTGCTTCATAAATAACGGATATAATCGAGGATATAATCGACTGTTCCGGCACTTTTAGTTATCCTGTGTACAGGGTGAGCATCTAAAATCCCTCGAACCCTATAAACAATTACCGTCGCCGTGTTTGTAAAATATTTCTGGTCACCAGTAGCGTGCTGTATTCCAGTGGCGTATCAAACGATTTTTAAAATTGAACACTCTATTTTACTGAAGAATTGGTAAGCGAATTGGTAAGTAGGATGAAGACTAGGATGAAGACGAGGATGAAGAGTACCCAGTTTACCCTCGATTATACCCTTATTTCGCTGTTATAGCTTCATTTAGCTTCCAAAATTTGATCGTTTTTGAAATTTTTTTAGGGAAACTAGGTAAATCAAAATTGATATAAAAAACTCCTCGATTTTTTAGAATGTTCTGGAATTTTCTGAAACTGTTATAAATTGTAAAGAATTTTCTAGAATTCTTTTATAATTTTAGTGTACACAAAATCTGAAGTGGTTTACCCATCGGGAAAAATCACTGTGGAATGTGTAAACTACTAGAATTTTTAGGAATGTTTTAGATATTTTAAGATTTTCTAGAATTGTTTTTAGAATTTTTTAAAAGGAGAGGGTGGTTATACCTCGGGTTATACTTTTATATACAGTTACGGGGTAGTTTGTTGACCCGGTAAGTAAATAAAATTAATCAACGAAAAAAATATTTAATGCGTAGTACCGATACCACCCTGGCAATGTGCGATTGTCTTGTCATACAAGGGCGAGTTTCCTAAAAACCGAGCTTAAAACATTCGTAATTATAAAGGGTAGGGGTTATACCGAGAGTTATACTCTCGGTTATGATTTTATATGCAGATATAGGCTACCTATAGTCTGTGGACCCTGTACACAAAATCAATCAGCGAAACAAAAATATTTAATGCACACAGAAGGTACTAGCCTGGTAAAGGGTGATCGTCTTGGTGTAACGAGCGGAAAATCACTATTGAATGTTAGTATAGACTGTAGAATATTCTAGAATTTTTGTAGAATTTTCTAGAATTTCTTCAAAGTTTTTAGAATGTTTTGGGTATTTTAGAATTTTCTACATTTTTTAGGATTTTTTAGAATTGATTTTAGAATTTTTTTAAAAAGGGGTTCTACCTTTATATATAGTTACTGGGTGTTTTATCGACTCCGTAAATAAAATCGAAAAAAATATTTAATGCGCACAAAAAATACTACCCTGTCTTGTCATATAAAATTCGTAATTTTAAAAAGGGGAGGATTGGACATTTATATGCAGTTATGGTGTCTCAACCGAGGTCCAATACCCTTATCCACTTCGGCGATTTCATGCAGGATCCGTCAATGATTTTATGTTATTTATTAAGCTTCCTAGACCTGAGTTTATGAATCTTGAGAAAAAGTTTCGATTCAACATTTCACAAATTTCTGGAAGCTAACTTGATACCTCGCCGAGTACCTCGCTTGATACCATCGGCCCGAGCATCGGCCCTACAAAACGTCATAGAAGTTGGACGCAAAGAGGCTCGCAAAGAGGTAAAAGAAGGAGCCAAATAATCCTCAAGATTTCTACATTTCGACGAAATCTGTAATCAGATCTCATTTCCAATGATGCAGAACGTGCCTCGATTTCTGGTGACCAGTAGTGTGCCCTATTCCAGTGGCGTATCAAACTTACGGTTTTTTAAATTGAACACCCCATATTTTACTGAAGAATTGGAAAGTACAAGAGTACTTGTTTTTGTATGTAACATATTATACCCGAGATTATACCCTTATTTCGCTGTTATTTATTTTTTTTAAATTTATTATCCCTCTCTAGTTCTGAGCCCTCAACAGGCTTACGCCCAATTACAGAGCGATCCGCATAATGCTTTTTAGAGAAGCCTCTGCAGAATGTCTTAAGTTGTTCTACAGGGTGTTTTTTTTTGGGAGCTTTAGTTTCTGGGAAAGTAAAATAGGTAGGTTTTTGAAAATTTGTACTTGGCAATGTGCGATTGTCTTGTCATATACGGACGAGCTTTTTTTTTAAAAATGTGTAACTCTAAAAATGGGAGGGGTTATACTTTTATATGCAGATATGGGGTACCTAGTCTGTCGGCCCTTTAAACAAATTCAATCAACGAAACAAAAATATTTAATGAACCAAAGAAGTTACGACCGAGATTACGACCCTAGCATGTCATATGGGGGAGTTTTCTTCGAGGTTTTCTTAAAAAAATCGTAATTTTAAAACGAGAAAGGGTTACAGTTTTATCGAGGGGCAAACAACTTCCAAAAAAGTGTACACCATATTTAAAATATTTGATATTTACTTAACGGTATTTGTAAGTAATTAACGTGTCTTTGTAGGACTTAAAATATTTGAAAAGTAATCAAGCATTTAATAAGTAATCAGAACATTTTCAATAGAATCAAAATATTTAATAAATAATCATAGATAATTAAAATACTCGAAAGTAGTAATTTAAGTAATTGAGATGTACTTGAATATATTTGAAGTAATTAAGAAGTATTTGGAGATACTCTATATATTTGATAAACGTCACTTTTTGAATCATTCCTTTTCGCTATCCACTTCTCGTTTCACTGGAAAGGATGCCAACTTTCAATTCAAGTGGAGGACTATTATACCATATTGTACTATAATTGGTTAGGCATATCCATTGTGAACGAGTTCAAAGTATCACTTTGAACTGTCACACTCAGTGGGCCCTTTGGAAAATGCTAATAGCATTAGTATCTTCCTACTAAAAAAATCCAAGTAGGTATAGTTTATCGAGTATTGTATGGTAGTTTCTACGCACCAAAATTAATAAGAAAAAGTGTTTTCCTGAGAAATTTTGGTGCAGTCGATTTTTGGTAAAAAAGGAAGGTTTATACACTGCCTTTTTTTGAGCCCCGAAAAAAAAATTGGCTCAGATCGACCCGGAAAAAAAATTTCTTATAGAATGTGGCCCGAGATGTGGCCTGTAGAATCCATAATTTCAGACAGTTCCACGATTGGGCTACTAGTTCAAAAGTTACAGCCCTTTGAATTTTCTTTCGAAATTAGTTTCTAGTCTATAACTTTTGAATGAAAAGTCTGATCGAAAAAGTACGAATTGTTTTGGATTCTACGCACCAAAATTAATAAGAAAAAGTGTTTTCCCGAGAAATTTTGGTGCAGTCGATTTTTGGTACAAAAGGAAGGTTATACACTGCCTTTTTTTGAGCCCAGAAAAAAAAATTGGCTCAGATCGACCCGGAAAAAAATTTTCTTATAGAATGTGACCTGTAGAATCCATAATTTCAAACAGTTCCAAGATTGGGCTACTAGTTCAAAAGTTACAGCCCTTTGAATTTTCTTTCGAAATTGGTTTCTAGTCTATTTACTTTTGATTGAAAAGTCTGATCGAAAAAGTACGAATTGTTTTGGATTCTACGCACCGAAATTAATAAGAAAAAGTGTTTTCCCGAGAAATTTTGGTGCAGTCGATTTTTGGTAAAAAAGGAAGGTTATACACTGCCTTTTTTTTAAGACCCGAAAAAAAAATTGTCTCAGATCGACCCGGAAAAAAAATTTCTTATAGAATGTGGCCTGTAGAATCCATCATTTCAAACAGTTCCAAGATTGGGCTACTATTTCAAAAGTTACAGCCCTTTGAATTTTTTTTCAAAATTGGTTTCTAGTCTATAACTTTTGATTGAGAAGTCTGATCGAAAAAGTACGAATTGTTTTGGATTCTACGCACAAAAATTAATAAGAAAAAGTGTTTTCCCGAGAAATTTTGGTGTAGTCGATTTTTGGTAAAAAAAAGGAAGGTTATACACTGCCTTTTTTTGAGCCCCGAAAAAAAAATTGTCTCAGATCGACCCGGAAAAAAAATTTCTTATAGAATGGGGCCTGTAGAATCCATAATTTCAAACAGTTCCAAGATTGGGCTACTAGTTCAAAAGTTACAGCCTTTTGAATTTTCTTTCGAAATTGGTTTCTAGTCTATAACTTTTGATTGAGAAGTCTGATCGAAAAAGTACGAATTGTTTTGGATTCTGTTGGTGGAACCCCCAAAGCAGAATGAGAGGCAGAATGTTTTTAAGGTTTCAACAATAATGTCCTCAAACTTTCTCCAAGTAGGTACGCCAGAATGGTGCCTAGCAAAATCAGTTCTGAGTTTTTTAAAATCACTTTCTTGAAACAAAGTGAACAAACTACAGGCTCTCTGGATTTTGCCAAATTTGTTATTGTCAATGCAGAGAAAAAGCATTACGAACTGCAGTCACTGATCGGCCGGGCGGGGATGAATTTTTTTAAACGGTAGACGCGTCCGCCTGCATGCGAAAATTGACCCTTCCCCACTTTTTTCAATTTTTTTGGAAAAACAAAGTTGTACAAAAATGCTGCGGATTTTTCCGAAGGGAAAACGCGTTTGCTATTTATGAATGGGCGGCACAGGCTGACTGGCGTCGAGGTGTGACCTTGGGAGCATAATTTTTTTACATCCAATTGTTTAATCTTTCTGTAGCAATCCTTTTGTTTTTTTGCGACGCTGTCACACTTTCGCTCGTTGTTCTGCATGGGAGGGATAGTGGAAGTAAAAGAAACAAATTTCAGCTGAGATTAAGCGAAAGGATTTTACCAGAGCCTACTACTGATTTTACCCATACCTTATGTATTAAGAGTAACATGATTCAGAAAAAAATTGCCGTGGCTGGCACAGATACCATCCGTACACCTGCGCGTTCTATCCAAAGATTTTTAAGCTCTTCCTTTTTTGTCTAAAAATTTGTGTACCAAATTTGGTTCTAATCGGTTCAGCCGTAAATGAGAGTACAAACGGACCGACACTCTTAAATACTGTATTGTAAACGACTAAGGAGTTCACAATAAGTAACTTAAAACAACTGCTAATAAGGGAGATATTTCCCTGCGAAACTGATGCGCACGCGGTTTTTGAGCTTGTTCACTAAGTATTTCAGTACGCAAGCCAACATGACGGGTCAACAACTTGACCTTACCATTATCAAACATGTAATCAAAATACTCAACAAGTAATGAAAGTATTTGAAATTGTAATTGAAAGATTGAAAAAGGAATTAAAATATTGAAAAGATAATGAAAATATTCACAATGTAATCAAAGTACTGGAAATGTATTTGAAGGTAATGAAAAGACTCAAAACCGAGCTCAAAACATACTCAAAACGTAATTGAAGTATTGAAAAGGTAATCAAGTAATTAAAAATTGCAGGTGTACACCATATTTAAGGAGTTATTTGCCTCTCGAGTTTTATTTACTGTTATGGGGTAGTTTGTGAACCATGTAAACGAGCATGTAAACTAAATCAATACACGAAGCAAAAATATTGAATGTACCACAAAAGTTATACTACCCTGGACATTGATGATTGTCTTGTCATATGACTTTTATTTTAAAAAATCGTAATTTTAAAGGGGGAGAGCGAGGGTGAGGGGCTATAGGTACTTTTACAGACAGCTGTAAGTAGCCTAACTTGTAGATTCTGTAAACAAAAAAATACAACAAAAATAGGTACGTATTTGATGCAAGTGGCAATACTCGTAGTAATAATTAGTAATTAGTATTATTATACGAACGAGTACTTAGTCTTAGAAATGTTGTAATCCAGGTTGTAATACAAGGTGTCTCAACTTCGGCAGTTTCATTAAAGCCCCGTCAATGATTTTATGTTATTTATTAAGCTTCCTAGACCTGAGTTTTTTGAATCTTGAGAAAAAGTGATTCTATTCAGCATTTCACAAATTTCTGGAAATCTAACTTGATACCATCGGACCTACAAAACATCATAGAAGTTGGACGCAAAAAGGTAACAGAAGTAGCCAAATAATTCCAAGATTTCTACATTTCGACGAAATCTGTACTCAGATCTCATTTCTAATAATGCAGAACTTGCTATGAAGAAGAAAGGTTGACAAGTGAGCCGTATTGGCAGAACAAATTCAGTCGAGGAGCCTTTTCAATAAAAAAAACTTGGAATTAAAGACATTTACAAAGTTACAAGTCTCGTTACAAGTATAGTTACAAGTAAAGTAATGGAGATTATTTGTAATTCTTGAGGATTCTCACAAACCATATTAGGGATACCTGCTGAGAAGAACGTGAAAGTGGATTAGCGGTTTTCTCCTGGGTTCGCTTTTGTCTGGATGTTTGCTGAATTTTCGATATTCTATGAATTGTCTGCTTTAGACTATTGAACCGATTCGTCCAGCCATTCTAAAACAAACAGTTGAGCTTCCAAATCGAGCTCCAATGCAAAAATGTGGCCAAACGACTTTACAAAATTGCGAGCAAAATTGGATAAACACTAACAGTGTTATCGTATCAGTTTATTACAATGAAGTGGAAAATGAAGTAGGTACCTAATATTGTGTTATTTTTCAATTTATCAAAGCACCCCTTGCGAGTACACTGAAATGCTCGATTTTGCACCCGCAGTAATTTAATCGCACTGGGTGCAACAAAATTACAAATTCGGACACGTTTTCCGCAACGGATTTCGCCGGCGGCGATACAAACGCTGCCTTAACGAGGGTTAACTTCAATGTTTCAATTTGTGTGTTTTAACTTCGCAAGCACTTACCTCTAATTGGGTTTCTTAGTGGCGAATTGTTGGAGGACGCCCGAATAAACGATAAACCTGAGCCTTTGGCGGAATTACAACAAAACGCTCGCTTTACGACGTATACCTGGACGGCTTTGTTAACATTCAAAAATTGCTCATTTAAAAACCGTTCTTTGTTTGAATTTTCTACAATTTTGGGGAGGATCGCTTTGCAGCGTTTTCAATGGGAAATGTCGCTCTAATTTCGGGTAGTAAAAGAAACTTGCCCGTACAACTATTATAAGCGGCCCCCTTTTTTCACACAGACCACTTCGTGTAGGGGAGCAAATTGAAGTGGCACGCTGTTACATAACAAAATTTTAAAATTACGTTACCTGTTTTCTTTATGCTGTACGTGGACGTTCAAAGTCAAATAATTAGCATGCAAATTACCGACTCGGAAGATCGAGTAATTTGCGAATGCTGATTTTGTAAAAGGGGTTAAAACAAACGTTCTCAAATGAAGGAAGCAGCTGCCTGGACGTCTAGTATTGGGTATTCCGCCGCCACCCGTCACTTTGGGTTCTTGAAAGTTGCCTTTGTTCGCAATATTTCTTATTCGAATACATTAAAACGTCGTTAGACGAAAGCAATAACCATAAAGTGGTCGGTGGCGATGAGGGCGACGGCAGTAGAATGAAAATGGTACGCGCCGCCTTTGTTATGGCCAGTAAAAGAGGGTGGCGAAGTCCATTACGTTTAGTACTCACCTCGAGATCGTCATAGGAACGAAATCCAAGTATCGAGAAGCCGTCGATGATGTCCTCTTCGACGAGGGGTTCCTTTGACTTTTTACGTCGAATGGGTGGCCGCAAGGGCTTCTCCCGTCGCACCGTGCACTCGCTGTCCTCCTCGCCACTGTCCCCGTCCTTCGGGGCGACTTTGCTTTCCCTCTGGGCCGCCTGCTGCATACGCTGGGCCCGTTTCCTCCGCCGGTTACGTTGTTTCACCTCCGCGTCCATGGCTTATGCCACATCACCGTTCACAATCGCACGGGGTCCACGACCAGGCCCCATTCGAACATTACAGCTTCTATACTGACAATGCTCTAGAGTATTAAGCGGCCCCCGCGAAGGGTCGTCGCAATATTTACAAGCAACACAGGCACCTGGAGCACGAATGGCGGACGGTCCACCGCATCGCGAGGAGAGCATCGTCGCCGTAGCCGTGTCCACCGGTCCCGGTCGCTTTCACATCGCTTAACACACACCACGACACCATCCACTCACACCACCATTAATTAAATTCGATCACTAAGTCACAACACACGACAATAACAATATTTACAATCTCACACTACACGGCCAGTCAATACCATGTAAGATGGTTGTGACGCACGCGCAGGCCTTCACCACCAATGCACATCTCATTATCAACACTAGCACCAACTTTCCGACAAAGTCCCCCAACGAAAATGCATTCTAAGGCTCCGTACGGACGTACTTCCTATTTATTCACCCCTCGCGCCGGTGGCGAAAGCCCGAACGCGACTTGGATTCCCGCCAATTTCACGTCCAGGTCCCATGTTACGCGCGACAAAATTAATGCGCCATCCTCCTGCTCCCCGCTGACATCGAAGGCTGTTATTTATAAACGGAAATGGCCCATAATAAATTATCTGTTTGCGAGTTAATTTATTTTTGCGGAATTTCGTACCTGCACCAGGTGGAGCGTCACCGGCGAAAGCCTCCACCGGCCCCGGAGGTTAAAGAATTTAAGTCCTCTCGCCCCTTTTACTTAATGCCTTTAAGAGTGCCCCAATAAGACGAGGGTTTTGCATGTATTTTTGATCACCTCCCTTGATGTAAGCTAAATTTAGAACTACTACGAACGACCCCTAGACCATTAGAAACAAAACTAGATAACCATTTTATACGCTCTTTGAATATGCTAAAGTACGTTCAAGAAAAGTTACTTTTTGGGGTAAGAAAGTTGGTAAAAATGCGCTTATTGGAACATAATTATTTTCCACCTGATCCCGTGGAAGCATTAACCATAGGTACTTTACTCTTTAGTCTACCAAACTTGCCACCCTCACCAAGGGGAAAATCCCAGTATCCGCAGGATATCCGAGCTTTACAAAGATATGCAACGGCGCGTGTGGTTCCCGTGAGTATCCAAGGAGTTGGGTGAATATGTCAGGTCCCTAGCTAACCCAAAATACAAACTGTGGCCACTGAGGAATCTAACCGCCTCAGATTTTTAACATCTTTTCGACAAAGAAGTATACGAAGATCTTGTGACAGTTGTAGGGAAAAGAAAAGAACATTAAAACGTTCTTCCGTGGAGGGTATTCGATTCAATGTTCTCTTGCCCTATAACTATCATAAGGGTTTCGTATACTGGGGGTTATTCCATATCCCTCAGACCCCCTGATGCTACATTAATCCTCTGCACATTCGGCCCCAAGAACTATTTTGGTAGTTTACGGGTTTACATTCCTTTCCTGACGATTATTCAATACTCCACGAGGTCCTGGTGTTAGATTTTATGTATTCCATGCGCCCTTTTATACGAAGAACTTGTGATAGTTGTCGGGAAAAAAACCACAAAAGGTTATAACCGTCATAAGGACTTTGCGAGGGACTTTCTACCTATACTTGGGGGTTGGTTGGATGCTACATTGTTCCTCAGCACAATCAGCCCCACGAACCTAGCCAAGAACTGTTGTGGTAGTTTAGCATAAGGGACTACAGAATGTTTCTTTCTTGATGAACTTCTTATGTTGCATTTTATGGCTCCATTCCAAACAATTTTTGGCAAAAATGAAGGGTTTGGGGAAAAATGTATAACCGGAGTCCTGCGGGGTATTCCAAAAATTATGATTTATTTCAGGGATCTGGACCTATTGCAAATAACGGTTTCGGTTCTGACACTTTTTTAAACAATTTTGCAACTTTAAACTTCACGTTCATTGTAACGCTAGGTAATTTGTTCTATTAGGTATTGGTTTTTATAATTAATGTACTCTGTTGTAGCCTGATGATGCATTGTTTTTTGCCGAAACTAGTAGCGTTGTACGCTGTAAACACCTTTAATTTAAATTGTACAATTAAATATTTTCATGGGGAATGGTTGTGTTTCGGATCTCCATTAGCGTTTAACCCCATTTTGTGAATAAACTCAAGATCAAGATGGACCTCAACATTATCTTTCTGATTTTGCTGAATTTTTCCAAAAATTCCTACCCCAAGTTTTTGCGAAAAGGACACGCATAGGTACCCATTAACCTAGGTAAAACTGTTATAGTTTTTGGGAAATAAATTAGAGAAGAAACGCAAATTTTGAGATCTACACCGAATATTTTAGATATTTGGAATTTCGGATTACTTATTTGGAAAAAATGCTTCTTTTAGTCCTTTCTACTGACCCCCTTTTTTGAGATAATTGTCATCTTTTTTATATCCGGAAATATTTGGAAAGGATTTTTAGTTAATCCACCGATTTTTTCCAAGAAACATTCATTGTGTTTGAGCGTATTGGTCTTGCTCAAATAGCACAGTGGCAATTTCAAAAATATGGCTCAATTAGATTACTCATTTTTACAAATATAGAAAATCGGGTAATATAGGGAAAATGTAAAGAGGGTACTTACCTATCTAATGTAAACTTTGATTATAAGTAACTCCTATCCCTTGTGTTATTATTTTGAAAAATAGGTAATCCTTGAACTAATGAATATGGCAACCGTGCAATTTGCCTAATTCGTTTTTTAAAAATATTGAAGTTTTGAATTTTACATTAGATTACATTTTTATCTTCTTTCCTTTTTGCACGTTTTTTTCAAATTAGGTTGCCACGTTACTATTTATAAACCGCTTCCCAATATTCGCGACGAGGTTTTTACCAGCAATGTAACAAGAAAGAGAGCAAGATCCATTTTTCTGGCATTAACACACACTATAATGACTTCTTTGCGTACCCCACAAGATTTGAATCATTGATTTTATTATTCATTATTTATTGCAGTAAATTTTTGATGGTTCAGCGAAATATATTGAATAAGAATTTTCCATTTGACAATTTCTGGCATTACCGATGGATATAGCCTCAGCTTTCCGAATGTATCGGTGAATTTCCAAAAAAATATCAGATATTCTCTAGAAGTTCCTGGTATCCCATGGATGTCCAAGGATATTAAAAGATGTCTGATGATCTCCGTGGATTTACATACCTACTCAATAGACAAAGCTTTATATGTGATTTTCCCTTCGACCCACGCCATTCCTTATCAAACATAAAGTTACATGCGGCATTTGATTGCCACTTTTCCGAAATGGGTAATATTTCTGATTTTTACGTCATTTTGGAACTCATGTATAGGTTTGGTGGCAAACCATGGTTATCGGTATCGAAAGAAGGGTGAAGGTAGAGACATGGGGTGGAACGGTGTACTTGAACCTCAAATAAAAAAAGATCAGATCAACACGTACGAAATTTCTCCTCAGTAAACATAAAGACAGAGCGACGAATCACTTATTTCCTCAACGACTTTTCTCTTTTGCATAGTTTGTTAAAAATAGTAGGTATCTAGTTAAGACAGACTACGAGAATCTCTAAAGCAGTTTCTAGCTAGTAGCCGTTCTAATTTCACAATACAGCACACTTCCCTGTATAGCAAAGGAAAGGCACGGTCAAGATGCCCTGCAGAATAAAATATGATAAAAATCTACAAAAATTTTTCGGCAGAATAAAATAATTCAAAGATATTTAATCTTTTCAAAAATTATTAAAAAGCAGTTCGGAACAATGAATCAAATATCCCAAAAAATATCCCACAATCAATACTTAAAGAATCCTTTTTGAATACCCAAAAGACTCTTGTAGCGAAACTGTACAGGATATGTGAAAATTCCGTGAAGGATTCATGCGGAATGAGTGAAGAGCATTTAAAAAGGAAAATCTGAATCTGAGGAAGTTTATGCTTGTCCCTTGTCAATGTTTTCTTGGATTATAAAGTAGCAGCAAATATTGCCAGCATCTACTTTATAAAAAATCATCAAAAAGTCTAAAGGCACAATAACTCAATACCGTTGTAAACAATCAAAACTCCTTTTCGGTAATTACACAGATATTCCGTGATTTAGGGAAATAATTAGATTTTCGGCTACAGTGACACAAAACGCAATACTGTTGTTACTTCCTCATAGCTTTTTGTGGGTTGTCTTTCCAGAATAAATAAAAATCTCCTGAAATGTACAATTCCATAGGGAGAAACAGGGCACGTATTTAAAAAAAAATTAGTTAACGCACACGTGATATCTTAAAGCACACGCTGCATTTTCCTGCTGAATGGCAAACCAGATTTTCTGACCAATGTGAGAGTGATCTAGGATCACCAGAAATAACCAGTTGCAATTATAAACAAATTCTTTGGCTTGCTGAAGCTAAGGTTCCAAAGACTCGTAGTAGGTAGTCTCATTTGGTATGTTTTATTGGGTCAACACGACAAGGAGATCAGCACAAATTTAATTCCAGGATTTCTTCATACTATCATGGTACTTCAATCGCTATGCGAGAAACCAGTCTGCACAATAACTCAAAGAATGTCAATAATATGGAAAGACGATTGTTGCTAAAACTTATACTTTTTATTTTTTCTTTGGGCTATCGATTTCGACATTATGTCATTATCAGGCCTTAGCTATCAGGCCTTAGCTAGAATACATAGCATCCAGCTAAGGCCTGATGATGACATAATGTCGAAATCGATAGCCCAAAGAAAAAAGAAAAAATATGTTTTAGCAACAATCGTCTTTCGATATTATTTACATTACTTAAACTTATATACATGCAGCAGTACCTACATAAAACAACTCAAGGAATATTTGAGCTTTATTGACTGCATGCTCTTCATTTTTATATTTCCTAATTATTTCAGCGATGCGGATAAAGAGAGAAATCAGGCCATAGGTAAAAATAGATCCTAAACTTATTCTTAGCCAAAAATTGTAAAAGTGACTAAGCGCAAATTCAAACTGAATTATGAGTGAACGCATTTTATAAATAATACCTCGAATAATACATAGTGATTTGTAGCCGTATGTCAACGTCTCATTAAAAAAGCTGGCAGCAACACTGAATTTCGACAAATTATGAGATCTCAACTAATATACAAATTCAGAAACTAATAGACATAATTTGTTTAAACTATTTTGCATGAAGTGTAATTTGTTAGCAAATTAAATTGATTTATTTTGCTTGCCGGTAGGCAGCCAACATTACGAGACTTCACCTAAAGGGGTTTCGACCCTCATGAATGTTGGCCATATGTTCCAGCTACACACCACTATTGTAATGCTCTCCCCTATATAAAGGGTCGAAAGAAGTTGCGTTGAATAGGTTTCATCTCTTATTAAAGATGACTTGGGGATCCTCAAAGACTGAATGGATGAATTGCATCTAATTAAAGTCAATGTAATAAATAATCAATTACACCTAATTGTAGTTAGTTCACTCTTCATTTTCTTGGTTTTTTTGAGGAGTGCTCTGTTGAGTTCGTATGAACCTGGCAGAACATGTAATAATTAAAAAAAAAAATGAGCATTTCATTCGGGAATAGGGCACTTAATTAGCACCTAATTATGCATTATGTTTGATTGTGTTCTGCTGACCTTACTCGGCTAGGCTAGGACATTAATAATCTCTTTTTAAGAAATGTATCGCTAGCGGCCTAGATCCACAGGCACTGTACAATATCGCTTGCTCTGTAAGTCGCATGGAAGGAAAGCGATTTTGTGACTCAATCAAAATCTAATTTAACACCCATTTTGAAACGGAGAAGAGAAGAAGAGAATCTACAATAGTGATACCCATTGGCTTATTAAAATCATTTATAATAAAGTTCAACAGGCTCATCACAGATATTATAGTGCAAAAGGGGTCTTTACAAACGAAACCCCCTGTGACAATAAACGAAAAAGACTCTGCAGCTGTACCTATCTTATTCTAAATTATATATTTATCTAAATCTTTGAATATAAAATAATTATATATAATTTGAATTGCTCTGATATCTAACGTTAAAAAATGGAATTATGTACTTTTATGCTACTATTAGGTACAGGAAACTACACTCAAAGATCGTTACTACTGTTACCATGTTCTAGTTAAGATTTATTTGTACAGAGGTCACTACGTGAACCACTATTTAAAGAAATTAACTTGTTTATCCAACATTTCTCCTAGAAATTTCGGCTTGAAATTTCATGTTCTATATATATAAAAACATAACGGCTTTTTGGATGGCTGTAAGGCAGGCCGCAGGTTGCCTATAAATCAGTGTATATCCTGCTAATCCACTAAGGCATACACATACAAAACAGCCCTTTGAATTTTCTTTTGAAATTGGTTTCTAGTCCATAACTATTGATTGAGAAGCCTGATCGAAAAAGTACGAATTGTTTTGGATTCTACGCACCAAAATTAATAAGAAAAAGTGTTTTCCCGAGAAATTTTGGTGCAGTCGATTTTTGGTAAAAAAGGAAGGTTATACACTGCCTTTTTTTGAGCCCCGAAAAAAAAATTGTCTCAGATCGACCCGGAAAAAAAATTTTCTTATAGAATGTGGCCTGTAGAATCCATAATTTCAAACAGTTCCAAGATTGGGCTACTAGTTCAAAAGTTACAGCCCTTTGAATTTTCTTTCGAAATTGGTTTCTAGTCTATAACTTTTGATTGAGAAGTCTGATCGAAAAAGTACGAATTGTTTTGGATTCTACGCACCAAAATTAATAAGAAAAAGTGTTTTCCCGAGAAATTTTGGTGTAGTCGATTTTTGGTAAAAAAGGAAGGTTATACACTGCCTTTTTTTGAGCCCCGAAAAAAAAATTGTCTCAGATCGACCCGGAAAAAAAATTTTCTTATAGAATGTGGCCTGTAGAATCCATAATTTCAAACAGTTCCAAGATTGGGCTACTAGTTCAAAAGTTACAGCCCTTTGAATTTTCTTTCGAAATTGGTTTCTAGTCTATAACTTTTGATTGAGAAGTCTGATCGAAAAAGTACGAATTGTTTTGGATTCTACGCACCAAAATTAATAAGAAAAAGTGTTTTCCCGAGAAATTTTGGTGCAGTCGATTTTTGGTAAAAAAGGAAGGTTATACACTGCCTTTTTTTGAGGCCCGAAAAAAAATTGTCTCAGATCGACCCGGAAAAAAATTTTCTTATAGAATGTGGCCTGTAGAATCCATAATTTCAAACAGTTCCAAGATTGGGCTACTAGTTCAAAAGTTACAGCCCTTTGAATTTTCTTTCGAAATTGGTTTCTAGTCTATAACTTTTGATTGAGAAGTCTGATCGAAAAAGTACGAATTGTTTTGGATTCTACGCACCAAAATTAATAAGAAAAAGTGTTTTCCCGAGAAATTTTGGTGTAGTCGATTTTTGGTAAAAATGGAAGGTTATACACTGCCTTTTTTTGAGCCCCGAAGAAAAAATTGTCTCAGATCGACCCGGCAAAAATTTTTTCTTATAGAATGTGGCCTGTAGAATCCATAATTTCAAACAGTTCCAAGATTGGGCTACTAGTTCAAAAGTGACAGCCCTTTGAATTTTTTTTCGAAATTGGTTTCTAGTCTATAACTTTTGATTCAGAAGTCTGATCGAAAAAGTACGAATTGATTTGGATTCTACGCACCAAAATTAATAAGAAAAAGTGTTTTTCCGAGAAATTTTGGTGCAGTCGATTTTTGGTAAAAAAGGAAGGTTATACACTGCCTTTTTTTGAGCCCCGAAAAAAAATTGTCTTAGATCGTGATTTATTTCTCTTTTGTGAGACTTGGGTTAAAATAAATAAATTTCCTAGTGCATTATTGGGATTCTCTACTAAAATTTCTAATCGGTAGGCATTTTAGGGTTTCAAAGTTCATAAATTGTGTATATACGCTCCACAAGGTGGCGGTGAATCCCACAAACTCCCTCCTATTGACGTTCAAACTGTTCACGTCGACAAATATTGATTTATCACTCACATATTTTAGTAAACATGCGGGAACGCCACAACAAACGCCTATAGTCCGCTGCAACAATCTGGAGCATTTCCCAATGTCGGGGCTAAACAACGTTTTGACTTTCGTTAGCCTGTGCGGTTTGGGATTGTCCTTTTATTCGTATATGGTCGAACTTTCGGTGGAACAGGATGAAAATTATGTGGCCAGTTGCGATTTTAGCGAGCACATGAGCTGTACCAAGGCATTTAAATCCGAGTAAGTCTCAATTAAATTCAATGGGGCAGTTCGGTATAGGAATGTCATGTGACAATTAAACGAAAGCAGCGTACTAGTGATAAACCGAGTGATAAACACTAATCAGCATGTTGCATTAATTTGTTTTGACTAGAACAAGGACGCATTTTTGATCAAGCGTATAGTCCCAAGGTTGAAAACTATGAAAAAGTGTACTACTTCATTGCCTATTTTGGCAGCTTTGTATCTTTGGAAAGCACAAGACCATGACGGTTGTTTAAATTTGGGTGGAAAGGGAATTTTGAGTTCTGGGTTGAAAGGCCTGAAGCTGGAACCTAATTATTTCAAAAATCTGGATAAATGTTAGAGAATAATCTGATGTCCGTTCTTATTTCAGATATGGTAAAGGATTCGGAATACTTGGTCGAGTGGTGGGCGAGGATTCCGTTTTCAATGTACCAAATAGCCTGTACGGTATATTATTCTACAGCTTTATGGCGACAGTGGGTAAATATGTTCCTTTGCATTGTCTCACCGTAACTTAGTTTCTCACTTGCAGCATTCTCAGATTCAACGTTGACAACGACTATAGCACTAGGAGCGACTATTCTATCGAACTGCTCCTCGGTGTATTTTGCTTCCATATTAATCTTTGTACTGAAAGATCTCTGTTTGGTTTGCGTAACAATTTATGTAATCAATCTTATTAATTTAATTCTTATTTATATTAAGTGGAACCGTCTTCGGGAAGAAGAGAGGGAAAAGGTGGACTGAACATTGTTACATAATTTGTTATACGCCTGTATTTTGAGAATATAATTATACACTGTTTTCTTACGTTCCAATAAATAAATTTCTCCGGAGGGCCAGTTCAAAGCAGTGAAAAAGCAAAACCCTTAAGAACGGAATTTGCTACCGGTGATTAAAAAAACGAAAACCGCATTGCCGATGCAACACCAAAATTCATCTAAAACCTTTTATTATGGAACAGTGCCACCCTCCGTTTGAAGTAGTCAGGTTCCTTAGCCGATTCGACAAGGGAAAGAAAAACAGTCAGTTCATGGTACAGTTTGCGCCAGGGTTTGCGCTGGAACGGTAGCTGTAAATTTTTAATTCATTTTTTCGAAATTTTATTGTGAAGCAAGAACTTCTGAGGTTTTAAAGGTAGAGTAATTTGGACATTACATATCATAGAAAATTTACAGGTTGTCAGCATTTACAGAGCTGATGAATCCACAGAATTAGTTAACTAGTGAGATTGTATCTTAAAATCATGGTGGAAATACTAATCGTCCATTTTTTCTGTGTCATGACAATTCCATGGAGCTTTGTTGGTTAATAGATTCCGGATGTCTTATCTCATATGATGTGTATTGTGTAATAATAGTTATTTATTATGTAAAACGATAAAGGGATATTTTAACCATTAAGTGAAAGATGTTAATTCAAGTTTCGCAAAAGAGAATTTAGACGTCAAAAATAGCAAGCTTAGGTTCTGCCGCCGCGGTTGTTTCCATAGAAACAGCTTTGCCATATGTTCTGAACGTCATTTTATATCGTGCTCCGCGTCCCATTTGAAATAAGAATGATAGATGCCATTAAAATGCATAATCCTCTGTTTCACTTTATCTACCCTTGCAGTTAAAGCGATCACTTTATCTACCATCGTGGTTAAAGAGCGACTCAGCCTTCTCATTCAAACCTATTAACATGTCAATTTAACATCTGCTATTAAATAATTTTTATTAATAAATAATAAGCCGGCCCGTGTGGCGCAGATGAGTTGAAGCTCGGCTGAGATACTAAGGGTCCCTGGTTCGAATCCGGGTTGGGGTATGGATATTTGTAAATTGGTTTGTAGAGCAGCCTTCACTGAAACCCCACCCACTTAAAAATTAAGGCAAAAATAAATAAATAAAATAAATAATAAGTTAAACGTGGTTGTTACGATTTAAAAATTACCACTATTGAAAACGTTTTTATTTTGTATTTAAAAAAATTATAATTCATTGGGGGGTCGGCAAAATACTGAACTTAAAAATGGGCCCACAGTATCTAAAAGGTTGAGAACCACTGAGCTACTTTACTAAAATAGCTGCACGGTCTTAGAGAACCATGATAATAATTATTCAGATCAATATTCAATCTCTCATCGTTTTTTAAAACTTTACGCGATTATAGTGACACTATTGTCTGTGCATCCTTTCGCGGGTGAGTACTTTTTATGAACTTTATATTATGTAAGTACAGAACTGATTTTTCTTCTTTGTAAAATTTGAAATGAATAATTTGTCATTTTTTAAGAGTAATTTTGATAAAATTTGAGATACGATGTATCGTAATTAAGCTAATCCTTCAGCAACTTCTATAGAATTTATCCTGACGAGAAATACCTTCACAAAGGCCATGACTTTTTAGCCGGGGAAATCTCAGAGTGCGACTTCGCACCATAAAACAAGGTCACCTTTTACTTATGTAACCGGGGAATCCCCTTCGCCGAGAACAACCATCAGATGTCAGTAAATGCCTTGGTTCGATCTGGGCAACACCAGCAAATCCTAAATGAACTTCCTGTTAAATGGGATTCTATAAAAAAGGAGGTCAAATGTGTTACTTGATTCTTGTTCTAATTAATTTGTGTTGCTCACGTCTAATGAAGAACAAATGTCAGTTGCACAAACCGATATCTTAAAGTATTCCCTTTATTTTATTTTCTTCTATTGATCGCATTGTCAATTTCATCTTTGCACATATTATTACAACTTCTCAATACAGAATGACATTAGGCTGTATTTTGCTTTTTATAGTTTTTCTTTTAGAGATATTGAACCATTTCCAAAACCGTTTTATAGCGTGGAGCGGGAACCAAACCGGAAGCACCTCCAACGCTATGTGCAAGAAACAATGCCGGTTATGTTACTTGCACTTATCAAAAAATTCCATTTTGCAAATTTAATCAAAATCTAGGCTAGGGTTGAAATTGACGTTGTTCCCAAAGCATGAGTTTCCTTTATGATTAATTATTACATGACATAAAATATGCTTGTTATCAACATTTATTTAATGATTTTGATAGATTTCCAATATAATGTATCAGAAGTGGTGGGTGCAATTTAAAATTTTCGGAGTGCGGGTGGTGTCATACCGAATAGTAGTTTGAAATTGACGGTTCGACGGGTTTTACTAGAAACAAAGCTCTTGACGAGAATTTTGCCCTCTGTAAAACCACCCTCCCACCATTTCTTATATGAAAATTCAATACCTACACTTTTTAAATTTCATAATGTCAGATCAGAATGAAGAACATAAACCTAATAGGTAACATGAATCGATTAAAAAAGTTTCCCTTAAAAAAATCGTGAAACATTTTTAATATAATTTTAAGTATCCCGAACAGACAAACGGGCAGACCGACATTTATAAAGCTTCTTACCTAATTCCTTCAGTAACCAATAATCGTATACTAAGAATTTTACATCGAATTTCCTAATGGTACATAGTAGAGGTAGAAAAGCAACATTAAAATTGAACAAGTATGTTAATTTCCTGTGATATCATTGTGCCAAATCTTAAAAAGTTTAAAAAGCATGTTAAGAATTTACGACCCATATTGTATGACGGGAATACGAAATTTTGCTTTTTATTTTATAGGTCTCGCACTTCAGCTACCTCCAAGTAAACGTTACCTAATAAGCAGAAAGATACACCTCCTCCACCTTTTTTTGTTGTTCTCAATTTGAAATTCCTTAAGAAAGACGTCAGATGAGTGGGATTTAATTTGGTTTTGTAAACCGAATTGTTTGTAAATGCTAAATAATAAAAAAAAAGATTAAATTAACAATTAGCTACTGCTCGTGTTAGATCAATCAGGAAATCGGCTACATTTGGCACTTTTATGTGGATAACTACCTGTAATGGGACGAGCACGAGAGTCTGCTGCTAAAAAAAAGAGAGGACGTAGATAAACTTGTTTGTCTGCGGAATCATTTAAATGTGTGGGAGGATCACTTATGAACAATGCTTATGTCACATTTTTGCTAATCTGTGGGTAATATTGAATCTTGCTCCCTAAGATGCAATGTTTTTGTATAATACGGGGGTTGAACATTCTTTCTTTGAATTAAAATGTTAAAGAAAGAAACTGAATTTTGTTTTTTAGAGCCTGCACATCTACATTACATCAGAAAGCTTTTAGTGAAATTTGAAGTCTCTAGCTATTGTAATTGCTGAGATCTCGGTCGGACAGCCAGCCAGCCAACCAGCCATACGAATACAATAGCGTATGTTTTTTCCAAAAATGAACAAAACAAGAGATAAAAACCTCAACCATTTTAAGTGGCGATTAAGAAGATGTTTTAGGTTGAAAGATGGATTTAATAGTTTTCTATTATTAAATAACGCCAGCGCTCCTTCGAAAACGACATTTTTCCGTTTTTTGGCCAGAATTTCGCGATTTGTAGAGCTACAAGAAACTTTGAAAGGGAAAATTAATCAGCATGAAAGTGTGCGTAAATTTTCCCATTTATGCGACTTTGCATCCCGTACAGTTTACGAGATCCCCATGATGACAAAGCAAAAAAACTCACCCTGTATTTATATAATTTCATTATCTTTTTTACCACGCTTTCTTGTAGCGAAAACCAGAAGTCGATATGATTTCTTCTTCTCAAGAAAATCGGTACATAAATAACGATTTTGACATTTTTTGTGAACAAAAATACACATGGACCACTTCTTGAGCATTGCGCAATTGAATTTCCCAAAAAAATCGACGCATAAATAACGATTTTGACATCCTTTGAATTTTGGTCACCAAAAATAGCCATGTATCATTCCTTGGTCATCGAGCCATCGAGTTTGATCTTTTTCCCAACAAAATTTGTGCATACATAATAATTTTGACCAATTTAGAGCTATAACACGTGATGAATGCCAAAGTTAATTTTTGATAGTCGATACGAGGTCTAGGGACTAAGCTATAGAACAGAACAACACGCAGACGGACGGATATGTGAAGTCATAAGCGCTCCACTTTCGTGGATTGCGCTAAAAGCGAATTCCTTCAGCAGAACACTGCAAATTAATAATATTTCGCCTGCCCGCTCTGTAGATTTATTTGCCCGTTCTTACTAACTAATCTGGCTACGGATCTTTTACTAAAAATTACAAGAATGGCTCTTTCTAACTTACCTCAAATAGAGAGATTAAAAGGACGTGAGAACTGGGATACCTGAAAGTTTGCTGTGCAGTCACACTACCAGATGGAGGATCTGTGGAATGCTGTTGAAGGCAAGGAGGAAAAAGAAACTTGTTGTAACTAGATCCAAGCTGATTTTATTGCTTGATCCCTCATTATTCGTCCACATTTGTCAAGCGAAAAATGCCAAAGAAAATTTGGGATAGTCTTCACAAGGCATTTGAAGATTCTGAATTAACTATTAGGAGAGTTGGTCTGCTACGCAAGCTTATAATAACAAAGCTTGATAATTGCTCATGGATGGAGGAATTTAACGGAAGTAACTGGAACTAAGGACTTCAGGATGTACAAGTAAACTTCAGTGAAAATCAAGCAGCTGCGTTTGTTGTTATAGATGCCATGAGTTCGGACATATCAAGTAAGCTTTGTTTTAAAGAGTTAGTTCAAAGTTCAGTAAAAAAATCTCCAACTTCATGGGTTTATTGTAATTATTTTTAAGTTAAAGTTATGTATTAGCAAAAAAATCTTTGTCAAAAATCCTGTACAAAGGGAAGTGTATATTGGAGCCATTTCATTAGTGTTGCTTTTGTCGTCAATATATACTGTGTCCAAGATAAGGATGCCTATCATGGGGATCTAGGAAACCATAGAAGAACTCCAATGCGCCACACGAACCGGCTATAAAATCTGATTTGGCACGTGCTTTTGATTGTTTTCTAAAAACTAGTTTACGGTTTAGAAATGATTCTACCCTTGCTACTGAAGTGCAAAATTTATTTGCTGTTTTCCTCCGAAAATTGGAAAACGTTAGATTGAGTATGGTTTTTTTAGCAGATACATAAGCTTCAAATTCACTCAATATTCGAAGCGTTATTGCAGAAAAAATCAGCGTTTTCGAAATATGGAGACGAGCATTTTCACTCTGTAAGTCTGCGACCACAATCATCCGTGAAATCGGGAAAAAAGTACTGTACTATCGAAATTATTTTGTAGGGTTGCTGATCAGTAGTGTAGAGTAGTGGATTAGTACATTTGCCATAAAATGTATGGCATCATGTTAAAAAATAACGCGCTTAAAGTAAAAGTAGTCCGAGGTGCAGGTATGTACAAAATTAACGTAAGCGAATAGGGGATGGCACCTCATTTTCTCATTAACCGAGGTAAATTATCGGAACATTTGACATAGTGGCATCTTATTAACGATCTTCGAGATCGTTTATAATTTTGTATTGCGGTCTGTCTGTCCGTCCGTCTGTCTGTCCGTGTGCACGATAACTTTGTGTAGAAACGTCCGATCGCTTTGAAAATTGATTCACATGTTCTTTAAAGGATATAAGAAAGGTCGCCAGTGTTTTTGGTCACGTAGACTAATGGGCCAAAAAGTTACAGCCCAAAAACTGCCCTAATTTCCAAAAAAAGGGCTTCTTTTATAATTCTTGTTACAAAGAACATATGAATGTCCGGTTTTCTGTAGCAACTATGCAAATGAATAAAAAAAAAATTGCGCATGCGCAACCCAACTTTTGTATTTGCGCAATCCCATTTTTTTTATTTGTTAAGATATTTAAATGAAATTTTGTATGTAGGCACCTCGAATAAAAGTAAAACTAATGCCGATTTAAAAAATTTGTTTTACAAGCTATGCTGATCTGGTGGTACAGAATCAACCCCTTAAGGTCTGTTGTAAAAATTATGTATGTGTGAAGATCTCGAGGATCGTTCGGTATTCAGTTGTATCGGATTTTTAATAATAAAAGTGTTACTTAGCAGCCAAAAGAAGTTGGACTGACGAAACTACGTTTTCCTCCTTTATGAAGTAAGTAGGTGAGGATGAATGAGGGTACTTCCTACATGCATTTTTCAGACAAGTGCTTTTTCTAGATTTTCCGTCGGTGTATCTTTCCTTCTCGAAATGTTGGATTAAAGTGGTTACAATGACGTTCTACAATGGGGACTAAGGGGGAGGAATATTGCTCGTGGACCTTTCTTCCATAAGTCGATAGCGAAAGAAGCTGTTCTCATTGAAGAATTATAAAAATTAGGCACACGTCTGCCTGTCTCCCCTTTTTGGAGTCAGGTGACCCTCTTTTCTGCTATACCCAGGTCACGTTTCCATTCATTCTTAAAGACGAAACGTGACCGCCGTGTCAACCTTGATAAACAAGTATGAGGTACATGCGATTTATTGAATGTAAATTCGCGGCGTCCGTCGCGGTAATGAACCCTCGCTTATGAAAATTACCTACACAAATATTGGACACCTACAGATGGATGTCAAAGAGGAAAGAGACGAAAAAAAAGGCAAGGTGATCGAGCATCCACAAGCTGAAGGCGCGGCCAATAGCGCGCTCACCGCTTTTGTACACTATTCAAATAAGATATTCCGAATCCGCGCTTCTAGCTAGAACTATTTGAACACGCGATCGGTTTAGATTGTTTATTTATAAATTTGCGTTTATTTACAATTTGACTGACTGAAAGTGCAAGTGTTTAGTTTCCAAAAATTTTCGCAAAGGATAATTAGACAGGTGGGTGGTGAACAGGTGTCTATATTAATTTGCGCTCCGGAAAGGTTTGTAGTCTGAGCGCGCGTCGAAATTTCCCAATTGTCACAATTACGCTAATTACGCACAGCCTCCGTTTTTGGTAATTTTTTAATGCACAATTTCGCAATGAAAACGAAGTACCTATACCTACAACGTGGATGAATAGTTTCCATTATGAAATGAAATATTGCTACGCGTTTCCTTTTTAGGATAATTAAATTGCGTCTAATTTACGATGGCTTTTTTAATAGTGCCGGTTTGTTAAAATTCCTCATTGAAAACGGACGACGTTTATGTCGTAAAAGTTCTGTACGTCTTGCTGAATGTCGTGTGCGAGAGAAATCTTCAAAAGACATTCTTCTAGGGTAGATATACCGAGAAGATGATGTAGTTTTTGTTATTTTTAGAACCATTAGTTATAATTTACAATTCGCGGTGCTTACTGTGCAATTAGTGCAAATGTCCTGCATAATCTCATGGTCTTTAGCTGTAAACCATAAATCAATTCGCGACATAATGCATAAGAAAATCTCATTCGATTTCATTTAATGACTTAGCACTGCTTCTGATCTTCTTTGTCGCTCTTCACCATTCAATACGTGTTACGCCTCGGAAACCTTTTTATGGTACGTGTATACAACAATGTCCATGTATGTCCTCGATTTCCAAATAATTTACACTTTAGACGAGGGTGATTTGAAATATGACGACAGTCAATGAAAATCAATTTGAAATTCTAATAAAACCTCATGAGTTTAAGAGGCGTGGTAATTTTTAAAATTAACTCTGACAACTTAGTCAATCAACCAAATTAATTTTTTCTGTCAGACCACCGTGTTAGCTCTCTTTTCTTTGAAGTGTCTCCTGTCAAAACTGCAACTATATATAGAAAATAAAACTTTAGATCATACATTTCATTGCTGTTCATAAAGTGAAAAACTTATTTAAAGAAAGAAACTAGTAATATAATCTGGTATGGATTCGGATTCGGATTCACCACTATTACCTACAATCCACCCTTTAATTATAAGTGATAAATCAATGGGTTGGATGTTAATAAAGACTTTTTCGAAATCTGTCTTCTTGCTTCTCTTTAATGTTTACTTAAATATTCTCTTTTGTTATGCTCAACTGTTTTAGTTGAAACATCTTTATTATTACTCTTTTCTGCATTTTTACCGCAATAAAAGCCATTCGAAATAAAATCGAATTATCTTGTTTCCCGATTCCTGAACAATTTGTTTTTGTTCACTGGCTCTTCTTCCTGTCTGTTTTATAGCTATTGCAATTGTGTTGGGTCTGTTGATAAACTTGCAAAATCTGCAATAAATACGTCAGTTTTACCGGGCAAAGCAAATGATTTGAGATGTAAAACCTGGAATAAAGTTCGTGAGGATTTTATTCATAATTTCTGTAAATTAACGATCAACAGGCCCAGCTTAATTCCATCAGCGGTAAAACAAGCAGGAAGACGAGTTAGTGAATAAAAACAAATTTTTCAGGAAGCAAAAGGATTCGATTTTACTTCGAATTGCTTTTATTGCGGTAAAAATGCATAAAAAAGAAATAATAAAGATGCTTTAATTAAGGCAGTTGGGCACTTTACTAGGAAACAAAAGAAAATATTTTAGCAACATTAAAGAGGAGAGAGGACAGATTTCAAAAACTTTTTATTAGCGCGGATCCAATATGTTAACTTAGTTGAGGAGAGAGGACAGATTTCAAAAACTTTTTATTAGCGCGGATCCAATATGTTAACTTAGTTGCAAAAAAACCTATTTACCTTTACCTACTATGTCAGAAACAGTGTATATCTCAGTAACTGTTCCCCCAGTTTTTGCCGCTTTTCTTAAAATTTTTATATTGGAATAATATTTGTTATTTTTGATTATTAAAATGTAAGTCTTTACGAAAATTTTGCTACTCCGCGTACCTCTGTACGATGAAAAAAATAGATTTTTCATCCCCTTGAAAAAGAGGTGGTTTTTTTCAGAAATCGTGAGATGATGGAAATGGTTAACTTCACGGGCCCAATAAATATCTCCTTTTTTATCATAAAACAAGCCTCCAAATTTCAAACCCCTACGACTTTTTTTCGCAAAAATAAGAATAAAAAACGAAAAAAAACAGTTTTTCTGGTTGGAATTGGAAATTATGTGAAAATAGTGCAGATACAAAAGTTGCTCATTTTTTTAATCTCTATAACTTTTACATTGAACATTTTCGTCTAAAATTAATAGTTTTACCACAATTTGCAAAACACTACTTTCCACCCCTTTCAACCCCCGGGAATTCACCCGCGGAAGAATTCAGCTGTTTTAATTATTTTTTCCCAATTTATAATCATTCCACCTGCCTGAAAACCCGGTTTCGCCCCGTAATAATATTATAGATTAATCATATTTTATATTACATAATAGTTAATGACTTACCTTTACATTTTAGAAATGGAAAAAAAAGGTTAAATAAAATTATTATTATTATTAGTAACTAATTTTTTTGAAAATAAATATTTTTAGAGCTATTTAGCCTGGAGAGATATATTGAAAAATAAAATTTTGTAGTTGCACTAGTATTTTGTTTTCATGCCTAGTCCGGGAATATAAAAACGACCCCTCGTATAATAATATAATATAAGTTCGATGAGCTTGTAAAACCTTACAAAGCAACAACAATTATCAAACTACCCTCCATAAGTAATGTCTATAAGCATCTGCCATAATTAACAGGCTACAAAAATGCTTAAAAATCATGATAAATGACAAAACACTTCTACAAAGAGACCCTTCAGAACATCCATAGTGATGATCAGAGGATAAGGCGAGTAATCTAACTCAATTAGCTTCTTAATAGACTGGAACTTCTTTTCAAATTTCATGTTAAAAATGAGAAACGCTTCAGCAAAGACAAATTTTGCAGATTCAGGCTAAAAGGGACGAGTCTACCCTCCAAATACAAGGGTAAAATTACGACTTCTACAGTTATCTTTATAATTCCTTCTGCTTCTGCACCTTGCAGCCGGATTTTGCCGATTCATAGGCCAAATGGCCATATCTCCCCTTCAAATATAGGGGCTAAATTATAATTACAATTATCTTTGTAAATATTAAACACCTCTAGAAACAGATTTTGTAGATTCAGAGACTACATGGACAAATCTACCCTCCAAGGATAAGGGTAAAACAGTATGGATGCATTCTCTCCACTCCATTTTTCCCACTCCAACTTTTACCACCTTTACCACTATTCCGTTTTACCATTAATAAATGTTACCACTTGTTGTTAGGGTATGCTAGGTTGTTAGGTCTTCCTCCTAAGATAAATAATTTTAATAACTTTAACTGGGAAGGTAAATACGTTGGGGGTAAATAGAATAGGTACGTTGGTGGTAAAAATGGGGGCGAATCGGGTAAAATTACGCTAAAAATTAGACACTTCTGCAAAGACATACTGATGCAGATTCAGAAACCAAAAAAAAACCTTTTTCCAAAAAAAAGATACTAAACCCTAAATATGAAATAATAAAATGGATCATTTCGTTAAATTCCTAAAGTCTACAGTTAGTACAAATTGCGATACATCGTTTGTACATCGATAATTAAGCAGAAAGAAGGTCAAGTATTTACCGTTGTCTTGGTACTTACTAAATGATTCATCCACGGCTAAGGGTAGATTGAAAAGCTAGTAAAATGGTTTTCGCCCTAAGGCGCACATCTGAATTTTACAATATGCGATATGCTCGCAAACACTTTGAAACATGATGATCGAAGTCTGCATTCATGGTAAGCCCCAAGTTATTCACCCTATTTTCCATCGTTAACGGCCTATTCATTATTTATCGTTACATTTATTCTGTTCATAACTTAAAACCTATTTTGACGACTACCGAAAGTACCATTTTCGATTTATCAGGGTTCAATAGGAGACCGTGCTCGGCCGACACTCCTGCTATGAGGTGTACCTCACTGCGTAAAAAAGAGTAATACACTTGAGGGTCATTGGTGTAAAAATGAGACAAACAAGAATGAAGAACACTAGGAAATGTCGATTTGGTGAATACTATGGGACCCAATATAGACCCTTGCGAAACACCGCTGTTCACAAGTAACGATTGTGAAATATTACCGCATACGGAAACTATGTGTGTCCTATTATAAAGCGGTAGGGCAAAGACCAATATACTTTACGAGTAACATGGATTGATGGTATCAAATGTCTTAGAAACGCGATATGTTTACCTTTACTAGAAGAATCTTTAGTTAAAATTTCAAAAAATATCTTCACAAATAAGAATGTTAGCATTGCATTGCGCAGTGCATCACGCAAACCTGATGTTTATAATATGCGATATGTTTGCTTTTACTCGCATCATCTGTGGCTAAAATTAAATTAAGCGAAAAAAATTTGTCATGTACAAGTAGATATTAGGACAAACAATACACGTAAATCCATATGTCTACTTCTTAATAAATATCACTGTATATAGATGTATAAGTAGAAAAAGTCCAGGCAATCTAGTTTTTAAGGGGAGAACAAGAACCATAAAAAGTATTACTTTACTTTAACTCCTTATATTATAATATACTACTTCAACTGATACGTTTTTTTGTAGGAAATTTAAAGAGCTTTCATTTTGTAACTATAAGTCTCGAGTGTTTGTTATGAAAAAGTTGATAATTTTCGAGGTATTGTATTGAGAATAAACCAAAAAGGGACAAAATCCAAAATGGCATCTTATTCCGCCCCCCCTCCCATTCAATGATCAACAAATAGGCCCTGGTGTCTCACAAATTTCTTGCCTTTGTATTACCTTTTTCTTGTTCTTCAAACAAGAACAAAACAAGAAGTGAGCCTATAAAAAATAAGACAAGAGCAAAATGAAGCAAAAGCAAGACTTCGTGTCTAAGAATCGGCAAGAGGAAACATTTTTTGATTTATACAGTGGGCCAAGTATCCAGTGGGAGTAAGTATAGTGGAAACGATAAGTAAAATAATATCAGCAAATGCCCAAAACTCTTTCTTTCTATTTCGGTGCTTTAATTTAATTAAAAAAATCATTATCAGAAACTATAGGGAACATTAGAACTAACATGTTTTATGTTGGGAACACTTTTTATGCCGTTAAGTTTTAGGTTGGCAGCGTAGTAACATTTTGAAGTTCAAAAATGGAAGTACCCAACGAAGTACCTACTTGTACTAACTAGTAACTGCCAACTTAAAAGATGAGTTACCAAAAAAAACGACCATAATCACTGTCTTTGTACAACTCGAAAACAGTTGTACAAAATCATCATTGTGACACCGAAATAGAAAAAACCGTTTGGCTTCGCACCCACAAAAATAGCATATGAGCATCGTTAGAACGACCTTCCTTCCCTGTTTAGCTTGATCGTCTACTATTCCACATTAAAGTGGCACGCTCGCTCATTATGTCATATTATTAGTAACGGCTAAAAATTGTTTTCTTCAACATTACAATAATGTATTGTATATCAATGTGGAATATTTTCTAAAATAAATTTGATCGCCGCATCTTCAGGTAAAAATATACCGAAAACTTGAAGTCGGTAATAGATGTTCTAGCTAGGGGCACAGTAACAGATTATTTGCTAATGGCAAAACTTTCACCCGCAGGTAATAATTGGTAACCTGGGGCAAAAACAACATTTCACCGGTAACATCTTGACACAAATCAGATTTCAGATTCAGATTTTAATATTTATCGTTAAAGCTTCAAATTTTAAAAAATCAAGTCGTAGATCTAAGTTAAAAGTTCTACCATAGAAAATTCTGTCTGCTGAGGGTCAATTTTCTTTTGTTATGCCCTCATTTCCACTTCGAAGCCCAAAGTTGCAAACGGTTAGCCTAATTCGTCGGTTGGTGTTTTATTACTAAGGCTGAGTGCCATTAAAGCTTCAAATTTAAAAAAAATCAAGCTGTAGACATAACTCTATAGTTAAAAAATAGGAAAATCTGGCTGCAAAGGTTCGTTTTTTATCCGTCATACACTCAGTTTCCACCTTGAAAGCTCAAAGTGGCAAAGATTCAGCCTAATTCGCCGATTGGTGCCTCATTTTTAAGGGTCAGTGCTTTTAAAGTTTCAAATTATAAAAAATCAAGCCATAGATCTAAGTTAAGAGTTCTACAATAGAAATTCCGTCTGCTGAGTTTCAATTTTCTTTTGAAATTCCCTCAAATTCCACCTTGAAGCTCAAAGTGGCAAACGGTTAGCCTAATTCGCCGGTTAGTGTTTTATTACTAAGGCTCAGTGCTATTAAAACT
Organism: Photinus pyralis; assembly: GCF_008802855.1. Taxonomy (NCBI): domain Eukaryota; kingdom Metazoa; phylum Arthropoda; class Insecta; order Coleoptera; family Lampyridae; genus Photinus; species Photinus pyralis. The sequence continues at coordinate 17,608,424 of NW_022170819.1, forward strand.
TCAAGTTTCAAAAATCAAGCAGTAGACATAACTCTATAGTTAAAAAATAGGGAAATCTGGCTGCCAAGATTCGTTTTTTATCCGCCATACCCTCAGTTTCCACCTTGAAAGCTCAAAGCGGCAAAGATTCAGCCTAATTCGTCGATTGGTGCCTCATTTTTAAGGCTCAGTGCGTTTAAAGTTTCCAATTTTAAAAAATCAAGCCATAGATCTAAGTTAAGTTCTACAATAGAAATTCTGTCTGATGAGGTTCAATTTTCTTTTGAAATTCCCTCAAATTCCACCTTGAAGCTCAAAGTGGCAAACGGCTAGCCTAATTCGCCGGTTGGTGTTTCATTACTAAGGCTCAGTGCTATTAAAACTTCAAGTTTCAAAAATCAAGCAGTAGACATAACTCTATAGTTAAAAAATAGGAAAATCTGGCTGCCAAGGTTCGTTTTTTATCCGCGATACCCTCAGTTTCCACCTTGAAAACTCAAAGTGGCAAAGATTCAGCCTAATTCGTCGATTGGTGCCTCATTTTTAAGGCTCAGTGCTTTTAAAGTTTCCAATTTTAAAAAATCAAGCCATAGATCTAAGTTAAGTTCTACAATAGAAATTCTGTCTGCTGAGGTTCAATTTTCTTTTGAAATTCCCTCAAATTCCACCTTGAGGCTCAAAGTGGCAAACGGTTAGCCTAATTCGCCGGTTGGAGTTTTATTACTAAGGCTTAGTGCTACTAAAACTTCAAGTTTCAAAAGTCAAGCCGTAGACATAACTGTATAATTGAAAAATAGGAAAATCTGGCTGCCAAGGTTCGTTTTTTATCCCCCATACACTCAGTTTTCACCCTGAAAAGGTTAGAGCGGCAAAGATTCAGCCTAATTCGCCGATTCATGCCTCAAATTAAGGCTCAGTGCTATTAAAGTTTCAAATTTTAAAAAATCAAGCCTTAGATCTAAGTTAAAAGTTCTACAATAGGTCTGCTGAGGTTCAATTTTCTTTTGAAATTCCCTCAAATTCCACCTTAAAGCTCAAAGTGGCAAACGGTTAGCCTAATTCGCCGGTTAGTGTTTTATTACTAAGGCACAGTGCTATTATAACTTCAAGTTTCAAAAATCAAGCCGTAGACATAACTTTATAGTTAAAAAATAGGGAAATCTGGCTGCCAAGGTTCGTTTTTTATCCGCCATACCCTCAGTTTCCACCTTGAGGGCTCAAAGTGGCAAAGATTCAGCCTAATTCGTAGAATGGTGCCTATTTTTAAGACTCAGTGCTTTTAAAGTTTCAAATTTTAAAAAATCAAGCCATAGATCTAAGTTAAAAGGTCTACAATAGAAATTCCGTCTGCTGAGGTTCAATTTTCTTTTGGAATTCCCTCAAATTCCACCTTGAAGCTCAAAGTGGCAAACGGTTAGCCTAATTCGCCGGTTGCTGTTTCATTACTAAGGCTCAGTGCTATTAAAAACTTCAAGCTTCAAAAATCAAGCCGTAGACATAACTTTATAGTTGAAAAATAGGAAATTCTTGCTGCCAAGGTTCGTTTTTTATCCGCCATACATACAGTTTCCTCCTTGAAAGCTCAAAGTGGCAAAGATTTAGCCTAATTCGCCGATTGTTGCGCCATTTTTAAGGTGCAGTGCAATTAAAGCTTCAAATTTTAAAAAATCAAGCCAGAGATCTAAGTTAAAAATTCTACAATAGAAATTCCGTCTACTGAGGTTCAATTTTCTTTTGAAATTCCCTCAAATTCCACCTTGAAGCTCGAAGTGGCAAACGGTTAGCCTAATTCGTCGGATCGTGTTTCATTACTATGGCTCGGTGCCATTAAAGCTTCAAATTTCAAAAAATCAAGCTGTAACATAACTCTACAGTTGAAAAATAGAAAAATTTGGCTGCCAAGGTTCGTTTTTTATCCGCGATACCCGCAGTTTCCACCTTGAAAGCTCAAAGCAGCAAAGATTCAGCTTAATTCGCCGATTCGCCTCATTTTTAAGGGTCAGTGCTTTTAAAGTTTCAAATTATAAAAAATCAAGCCATAGATCTAAGTTAAAAGTTCTACAATAGGAATTCGGTCCGCTGAGGTTCAATTTTCTTTTGAAATTCCCTCAAATTTCACCTTGAAGCTCAAAGTGGCAAAGATTCAGCCTAATTCGCCGATTGATTTCTCATTTTTAAGGCTCAATGCTTTTAAAGTTTCAAATTATAAAAAATCAAGCCATAGATCTAAGTTAAAAGTTCTACAATAGACATTCCGTCTGCTGAGTTTCAATTTTCTTTTGAAATTCCCTCAAATTCCACCTTGAGGCTCAAAGTGGCAAACGGTTAGCCTAATTCGCCGGTTGGCCTTTTATTACTAAGGCTTAGTGCTACTAAAACTTCAAGTTTCAAAAATCAAGCAGTAGACATAACTCTATAGTTAAAAAATAGGAAAATCTGGCTGCCAAGGTTCGTTTTTTATCCGCGATACCCTCAGTTTCCACCTTGAAAACTCAAAGTGGCAAAGATTCAGCCTAATTCGTCGATTGGTGCCTCATTTTTAAGGCTCAGTGCTTTTAAAGTTTCCAATTTTAAAAAATCAAGCCATAGATCTAAGTTAAGTTCTACAATAGAAATTCTGTCTGCTGAGGTTCAATTTTCTTTTGAAATTCCCTCAAATTCCACCTTGAGGCTCAAAGTGGCAAACGGTTAGCCTAATTCGCCGGTTGGCGTTTTATTACTAAGGCTTAGTGCTACTAAAACTTCAAGTTTCAAAAGTCAAGCCGTAGACATAACTGTATAATTGAAAAATAGGAAAATCTGGCTGCCAAGGTTCGTTTTTATCCCCCATACACTCAGTTTTCACCCTGAAAAGGTTAAAGCGGCAAAGATTCAGCCTAATTCGCCGATTCATGCCTCAAATTTAGGCTCAGTGCTATTAAAGTTTCAAATTTTAAAAAATCAAGCCTTAGATCTAAGTTAAAAGTTCTACAATAGGTCTGCTGAGGTTCAATTTTCTTTTGAAATTCCCTCAAATTCCACCTTAAAGCTCAAAGTGGCAAACGGTTAGCCTAATTCGCCGGTTAGTGTTTTATTACTAAGGCACAGTGCTATTATAACTTCAAGTTTCAAAAATCAAGCCGTAGACATAACTCTATAGTTAAAAAATAGGGAAATCTGGCTGCCAAGGTTCGTTTTTTATCCGCCATACCCTCAGTTTCCACCTTGAGGGCTCAAAGTGGCAAAGATTCAGCCTAATTCGTAGAATGGTGCCTATTTTTAAGACTCAGTGCTTTTAAAGTTTCAAATTTTAAAAAATCAAGCCATAGATCTAAGTTAAAAGGTCTACAATAGAAATTCCGTGTGCTGAGGTTCAATTTTCTTTTGGAATTCCCTCAAATTCCACCTTGAAGCTCAAAGTGGCAAACGGTTAGCCTAATTCGCCGGTTGCTGTTTCATTACTAAGGCTCAGTGCTATTAAAAACTTCAAGCTTCAAAAATCAAGCCGTAGACATAACTTTATAGTTGAAAAATAGGAAATTCTTGCTGCCAAGGTTCGTTTTTTATCCGCCATACATACAGTTTCCTCCTTGAAAGCTCAAAGTGGCAAAGATTTAGCCTAATTCGCCGATTGTTGCGCCATTTTTAAGGTGCAGTGCAATTAAAGCTTCAAATTTAAAAAAATCAAGCCAGAGATCTAAGTTAAAAATTCTACAATAGAAATTCCGTCTGAGGTTCAATTTTCTTTTGAAATTCCCTCAAATTCCACCTTGAAGCTCGAAGTGGCAAACGGTTAGCCTAATTCGCCGGTTGGTGTTTCATTACTAAGGCTTAGTGCTATTAAAACTTCAGGTTTCAAAAATAAGCCGTAGACATAACTCTATAGTTGACAAATAGGAAAATCTGACTGCCAAGGTTCATTTTTTATCCGCCATACACTCAGTTTCCACCTTGAAAGATCAAAGCGTCAAAAATCAGTCTAATTCGTCGATTGGTGCCTCATTTTTAAGGCTCGGTGCTATTAAAGTTTCAAATTTCAAAAAGTAAACCGTACTAAGTTAGAAATCTGCTGAGATTCAATTTTCATTAATAATGCCCTCAGTTTCTTCCTTGAAAACGCAAAGTGGCCAACGTTCAGCCTAATTCTCCGGTAGGGCTCTTATTTATAAGGCCCAGTGCCGTTAAAGCATCGCGAATATTCAAAAAAGTCAAAAACGCAATCAAAACGTATAGGATCACCCGAGGGATCACCCTCAAGAATAAAAAAAAACTTACAGATATCGCCGCGATCGGTGTTTTTTTTAGGTTACAAATGGTACGGCCCTTTCTTGAAAAGACTCCCTCCAAGAAAAACTGAAAACTGGTTCGCTTTTGAGGTGGTACAGTTGACCCTTGAGACCCATTTGCTTCTCGTAGTAGGAAATTTCTGGAAAAATAGATACTTTTTACTTATCTCGACTGCATTCAAACCCAACTTCGCTGGAACAATTATATTGATATCTTAACAAACACAATAGGCATCAGTGTCATGATTGTTTTTTGCCACGAGGTATAAATAATTTGACTAATAGTTTGGACTCTTGAACCATGAAATCAAGTCCTCACGCAGCAAAATAAAATTGTCGCCATTGCCCATTGTCATTATTTGCGGTGAACATTTTTTGCGGCGTCCACTTAATGTAAACATTAACAATAACGTGCAATAAGACGCACGTAAACAGAAAATTCTTGTATAACAACACAGGCCTTGCCTTGAACCACCTTATTAGAAGCACTTGATGCCAATATTAAAATAAGAACAAGGTTGGAAGTAACGCAATACGTACTTTGTTACAAGTCATAACGCACATAGAGATAGCATTGCGTTTTTGAAATACCCACCCTTCGGACCATCACGCATATCGCATCTTCAACCACCAAAAAGAATAAACCCAGCTGCACGCAAGGTCGTTTATGGTCATACACTAATGACGCGCGTGAATAATTTGTCTGGTTACCTATCCGAATACGTCACGATTTGCAATTCAAATTCTACAGAAGACAAAGCTGAATTATCGGAATAAACAATTCCTGTTATGCATGTTAACAGGCAATTTATTATCTAAGGTACTTACATATTTCGAAGCAATTAGCATACTTCCTGGTATTATTAAAAAGTTTGATCGTGATTTATGTACCAGATTGCTTTTTTAACACCTCGCCGTATCTAGGACGTACTCAGTGTTTGTACGCGACTAAATAATAGTAAAAGTTGCATTTCTACCTATTGCTAATACTTAATCAATTTTGATTGTTAATCTTGACAGTTGTATAACTAACAACATTGATATATGTGCCGTGGTTATATAATTACAACGCCCAGTATTTTACTTTCTTCGAACGAAATTCCTTTGGAGGCATTTCATAATAATTTATTGATCGTAAAATTGTGGGAAGAGACTTTTAGTCGTTTCTACCCCAGGGTAACCTGTTCTAGCAATTTTTTTATTTGCACATCCATGCCCTCCATTTTGTTTGCAAAAGTAATCAGCCCGGATTTCTCCCCTCTCACACATCGATAATCATCATCCTCATTTGGAACCATAGACACGTGACGACCAAGGGTAAAGTGAGAAGAAGTGATAACCCATGAAGATGCGTTCACATGCATTGGAATAAAACTCTGGTCATCTAATTCAGCCGAGATACAATAAATAAAGGTTCAAGAAGAAGAAAGGGGAGAAGAAGAAAAAGAAGAAGTGGTGGATGAAATTCACAAGCGTTCAGATTTCGGACCTCTTGCAGATTACTTATCAATTCGTGCTTGTATTGAGCAACCGTTTTCTTCTGACGTATTCTGGTTTGGGTTAAAAGCGTGTTTTAGTACAAGCGCGAAAACCTGCATTTCCGACCCCTGTAATTAAAAGTTCAGTCTTTGCATAAATTTACACTCGTTTAGTTGATGAGGAGATGGCGTCATCGCGTTTCTCCGTTGAACTTTTTCGTGTCGACGTTGGATTCATTTTTCGTCTTTTGTAAAAAGCAGGTTTGTGAGTCACTTAGTGTAAAAGTGGGTTTTAAAGTGTTGTTCCTGTCGCTAACTGTTCTTATTCTGGTTGTATCGCCATATAGGGTAACGTCAGCTGGAAATAAGGAGATCGGCCCATTAAAGGCGTCGAATAAATTATATTCGGGGGCATTTTCACTTAATCTTTTGTTGTGCTTATGCCATAAGCGGCAACATGGATAAAGCTACAATTTAAAAATAGGTTATTGCGGTACGTGGCTTGTAATTATGAAATTAGTCGCGTTACAGGGGGTTGTTATGAAGACCCCACTCAAATGCATACATTTTTAAATATTTCTAACAAAAAATGTATTACATGACCCACAATAGTGTGGAATGTCGTTTCCAAAAGAATTTTTTTACCCAAATTTTCCTATACCACTCCCACCAAAAGAAGTGTTATTCATATTATGAAATATCGACACCTACAAAAGAACCAACATATGTTTTTACAAAACTATTTGGTCGACGCTTATGTTTCATGCACGTACCTATAAATTCTTATGAAAAGTACATATGTACTCAAAAATGAACCATGCATCTACTGTGTCTAAATTGTGCTCTATTTGAATTTATGGTTTGTGACTTTTTACTTTTAGGGGGTTGAGTGAACACTCAGCTCCTCAAAAAAATTGAAATGGTAAAGAGAACACTATGTAGTAATTCGCGCTAACAAAAAAAATGTGTGTTAGAACGCATGGAATTTTAATTGCCTACATCAATATTTATTAATCCCTAGCAGTTGGATTCATTAAATTAGTGAACGGATTCTCCTTTAACTTGATAGTGAGGAATTTAAATTTGCGTTTATTTCTTCTTTATCGTAAGTACCATTTGCATATCGCGTAATTGTAGTGTACCTTTTCTTTGTTATACGACAATTTTCCATTGACAATTGTTGCTTCATCTATAATTAGCCCTCTTATTTAAGAGGCATGCACACTTTGTGACATCAACGAAGAGGGTTTATTTTTGATTTCCTTTAGGGTTTCAATGTTTGAATGTTAGATCAAATTCAAATTTAATTCAACTGTAAGGACCAGTTTAAGTTTCAGAGACGCTTTACCTACAATTCTGTTGACGTACGAGTATGTAACTTTGGGTTAAATTTACCTTTGACATATCTTCGACCTGTTGATAACGAGCGGCCATTGATTTGTACTGTTTTTACTACCCTAGTATCTTCTCATTTCATACGAGTGAGTTAAGATAGAAATTGAGTAGCGCTAAACCATTGGTTGGTTGGTAAAATTCAGACATATATGTATAGTAATATTCGATTGCGGGGGTTGTAATTTTTGTAGTACATCAAATATTTGGGTTTCGTTAATTGATTATGTATAAATTATCCATAAGCAACTTTACAATTGCGCTCTAAGGATAATGTTCCTTTTCGTTATAAAATTACGAATTTTTTTAGAAAATTCAGACTTATATTTATAGTAATCCTGGATTGTGGGGGTTGTAATTTATGTAGTACATCAAATATTTGGGTTCCGTTAATTGATTATGTATAAATTGTCCATAAGCAACCCTACAATTGCACTCTAAGCTTAATGTTCCTTTTCGCTTTAAAATTACGAATTTTTTTAGAAAATTCAGACAAATATGTATAGTAATCTTCGATTGCGGGGGTTGTAATTTTTGTAGTACATCAAATATTTGGGTTTTGTTAATTGAATATGTATAAATTATCCATAAGCAACCCTCCAATTGCACTCTAAGGATAATGTTCCTTTTCGTTTTAAAATTACGAATTTTTTTAGAAAATTCAGACATATTTATAGTAATCCGGGATTGTGGGGGTTGTGATTTATGTAGTACATCAAATATTTGGGTTTCGTTAATTGATTATGTATAAATTATCCATAAGCAACCCTCCAATTGCACTCTAAGGATAATGCTCCTTTTCGTTTTAAAATTACAAATTTTTTTAAAAAATTCAGACATATATGTATAGTAATCTTCGATTGCGGGGGTTGTAATTTTTGTAGTACATCAAATATTTGGGTTTCGTTAATTGATTATGTATAAATTATCCATAAGCAACCCTGCAATTGCACTCTAAGGATAATGCTCCTTTTCGTTTTAAAATTACGAATTTTTTTAGAAAATTCAGACTTATATTTATAGTAATCCTGGATTGTGGGGGTTGTAATTTATGTAGTACATCAAATATTTGGTTTCTGTTAATTGATTATGTATAAATTGTCCATAAGCAACCCTACAATTGCACTCTAAGGATAATGTTCCTTTTCGTTTTAAAATTACGAGTTTTTTTAGAAAATTCAGACATATTTATAGTAATCCTGGATTGTGGGGGTTGTAATTTATGTAGTACATCAAATATTTGGGTTCCGTTAATTGATTATGTATAAATTATCCATAAGCAACCCTCCAATTGCACTCTAAGGATAATGCTCCTTTTCGTTTTAAAATTACGAATTTTTTTAGAAAATTCAGACATATATGTATAGTAATATTCGATTGCGGGGGTTGTAATTTTTGTAGTACATCAAATATTTGGGTTCCGTTAATTGATTATGTATAAATTGTCCATAAGCAACCCTACAATTGCACTCTAAGGATAATGTTTCTTTTCGTTTTAAAATTACGAATTTTTTTAGAAAATTCAGATTCAGATTATATGTATTGTAATCTTCGATTGCGGGGGTTGTAATTTTTGTAGTGCACCAAATATTTGGGTTTTGTTAATTGATTATGTATAAATTATCCATAAGCAACCCTCCAATTGCACTCTAAGGATAATGTTCCTTTTCGTTTTAAAATTACGAATTTTTTTAGAAAATTCAGACATATATGTATAGTAATATTCGATTGCGGGGGTTGTAATTTATGTAGTACATCAAATATTTGGGTTCCGTTAATTGATTATGTATAAATTATCCATAAGCAACCCTCCAATTGCACTCTAAGGATAATGCTCCTTTTCGATTTAAAATTACAAATTTTTTTAGAAAATTCAGACATATTTATAGTAATCCTGGATTGTGGGGGTTGTAATTTTTGTATGTAGTACATCAAATATTTGGGTTCCGTTAATTGATTATGTATAAATTGTCCATAAGCAACCCTACAATTGCACTCTAAGGATAATGTTCCTTTTCGTTTTAAAATTACGAATTTTTTTAGAAAATTCAGACTTATATTTATAGTAATCCGGGATTGTGGGGGTTGTAATTTATGTAGTACATTAAATATTTGGGTTTTGTTAATTGATTATGTCTAAATTATCCATAAGCAACCCTCCAATTGCACTCTAAGGATAATGTCCTTTTCGATTTAAAATTACGAATTTTTTTAGAAAATTCAGACATATATGTATAGTAATATTCGATTGCGGGGGTTGTAATTTATGTAGTACATCAAATATTTGGGTTCCGTTAATTGATTATGTATAAATTATCCATAAGCAACCCTCCAATTGCACTCTAAGGATAATGCTCCTTTTCGTTTTAAAATTACAAATTTTTTTAAAAAATTCAGACATATATGTATAGTAATCTTCGATTGCGGGGGTTGTAATTTTTGTAGTACATCAAATATTTGGGTTTCGTTAATTGATTATGTATAAATTATCCATAAGCAACCCTGCAATTGCACTCTAAGGATAATGCTCCTTTTCGTTTTAAAATTACGAATTTTTTTAGAAAATTCAGACATATATTTATAGTAATCCTGGATTGTGGGGGTTGTAATTTATGTAGTACATCAAATATTTGGTTTCTGTTAATTGATTATGTATAAATTGTCCATAAGCAACCCTACAATTGCACTCTAAGGATAATGTTCCTTTTCGTTTTAAAATTACGAATTTTTTTAGAAAATTCAGACATATACATATGTATAGTAATCTTCGATTGCGGGGGTTGTAATTTTTGTAGTACATCAAATATTTGGGTTCCGTTAATTGATTATGTATAAATTGTCCATAAGCAACCCTACAATTGCACTCTAAGGATAATGCTCCTTTTACATTTCATATGTAAGAAAATGCATAACACAAAGAATATCAAAAAAACACCGGGGTTTCTTTCAATATTCAGTAACAGCTAAATAATGTGGACCAGGTATGAGCGTATGTAATTAATCGCTTTCTTTATCAACAAATTTTTGTTGTTAGAAATAATAGGTAGTTTTGTACTCTTCACACAGTAGGCATGGATATTGTTGTTTGAACAAAGTCATGTAGAAGTTATTTCCGCCTAAACACTGAAAATAATTACGGGACATCCTGTATATGAAAATATTTCAATTTTATTAAGTGTAAATCTGAGGGATTATTGACGAATAAGCACAGAGTTGGTTCATTGTATTTGAATTTGTGCTTGTGTTGTATTTCCTTTTGGAGTTTTAGATAAGATGCTTTCAGTTAGACACAACTGGTCAAGTTTGCGTACTTTTATCGGATAGTTTGCGATAAGTAGTATTATCGGACGAAATTTAATTAACGCACGTCTTCTTATCGCTGTTAGAAGATGCATGTGCGCGTTATTTTGGCGTAAGTAGGGACGCGTTCCTTCGAAGCTGGCGTTATCAAGTCTAACTGTGATTGGCTGCACTTTTGGAAATCCTGAAGGGGGAGATTATTTTAGTAGCATACAGAAGTGGTGTTCCCTTAAATACAGGAATCACCGTAAAAACAAGGCTACTGCTGGTCGGTTTCGAAATAAAGTGTGTAGAAGAATCTTTAGAAAAGATTTAGGTGATCGTCAAGTGAAGTAGTAAAAGTTTGTGGAACATTTTAAAAACGGTTTGTCCGTTTTCAGGAAACAGTTAGTTCGAGTGTGAGTGAATAAAGCAGTTGTCTGCCTGTAACTTCGCTATTTATGATACGATTTCAAAAACATATTTGTTTAATATTTAATTTTAGTCCCAACAAGAAATTGTAAAACATATACAGGGTGCTATTTAAAATTCTAGGTCTAGATGTTTTTTTACTGCCTTCTTAAGGCAACTAAAAAACTAAGTCAATATTTCTTTCCTCTGAGTATTAGTTTAGGTGTGTAGGTCTGAAATGATCCACTTTATAAATACTTTTTAATTAATAATTAAGCAGTACGAATCTTTAACTTTAACTGGAATTTTAAAATAGAAATAACGAATGCGTACGCGCTTTGTAACTTCGACGAAAGTTTTTTATGCCATTTATGTTCGACTCTAGTCCCTACTAAATCAGTAACGTACCCTTTTTCCGAATAAACCCGTTTTTTTTAAACAAAACAGAGTCGCTAGTTTAAGATTTTAAACACATAAACGTAAAGCGAAAAATTTACGTTTCTAGCATGCCTGATTGTTTATGTTGTTCTTAAGGAATGGATATTTAACTGGTAAAGAAAGCGTTCGGGGGGGCCGGCAAGCATACCCCTTGATAGGGAGAAGATGTAGCCATGCGCAGTTTAAAAGCTATTAAAGAGCACACAATGGAAACTGAATACCCCTATCGTCTTGGGAACCGGCACGAGGGCGAATGGATTATCGTTAGACGCAACAAAGTCATAGTAACGCAAAGATCATTTTTAAATTATTTATTGCTCAAGTTATATTTTGAACAAGAAACGTCATCTTTAACGGGCAGTTCCGTTACTACAAATTTGAACTGCACATATCGTAGCAACTGTCTTGTTGACTTCCATGCTTCGAGGCGCAGTTGTGATAGTTAACGCATTCTTCGAATGCACCTTCGCCACAGAGACCTATGTAAATTAAACCATAAAATATTGTTAAAAAAGTTTCTTACATACCATTGTTGACCAATACCAAGAAGGTAAGGAGGGCGAACATGAAATACTTCAACATTGCTGATTTTTGAATCTCTGCCGACCATTGAGATTTTTCGCTCTTTTATATGCACCGGGGAGGATGTTGTTTGTTCGAATATAATCGAGTGCAAATCTTTTGTAGGAGATATAATTCAGATATAAGACCCTACACAGCATATTAACTGCAATCTGCGCGGAAGTAGCTTTTTGAGTATCGAAATTGGTATAATTGTTTGGCAAATTTTAACCACACATCCTTATATTCGCGACTATTTGACCCAAATTTCTTTTTACCTTTGTTTTCTGCACGATTATGATCGATAATACATTTGATTAATCTTGTATTTCGGGCAGTAAACGCTCATCTGGCCTTTAAACAATGACACTTTTCCCAGAAAATTATTAGCATTGTCACTTGAGACCTCTTTTTATGGTCGTGTTGTCTCTAGATAAATTGAAGTGCTTTTCAGTTTCCCTGATTATTTTGACGAAACCGTCTCTCAGTAGAAGTTTATGAAGTACACTCATACTTCACCTGGAAAACCAATGCACATCTCTCGCGAAAATTACAAAGTATAAAGTATGTATCCAAGATGAACGACGAGCACGACGAATATTGTGCATATATTTCGGAACGAATTTTCATCATTAAATCAATTAGCATAATTTCGACCGGTAAATTAACTTTCTCAATTTTCCGGTAGCCTACTGAAGTACGATACCTACATAATTAGCAAGGTGCGGTACTTTTTGAATTTAATTTACCTGTAAGAGAGATAAATCAAATTTCTATCGTGCGATCTCAATCAGCTTTCGCCAAATAAGCATTTTAATGGAGAAATTGTGGGAAGAATTTTAAGCCCCCAATAAATTATTCATCAGATTAGTTAAAAATCAGGTAATTTTATCACTACCCGTAGGGTATTTACCGGAGGAGTTTGGGAAAATCAGTATGCTCTCAAAATTTTGATTCTGTGGAGTTAAACTATTTGGAGGGTGGTAAAGACATGCTCAACTAATGAGCACATGAATCTCCTCTTTTCAGATAGGCACCATTGGGTTTGTGGCGGAGGGCGGGTGATTTTGTATATATTTCGTGCTATGACTTTAAATAAACAAATAACGCGGAATATTTCGACATCACGTAACGGTACCTAATTAGAAAACCATCAGTTCGTAAAGGTACACAAATTCCATTAAAACCAACGAAAGCCAGTGGATCGTAGCTTAATGTAAATACCGTAAACAAGGCGGCAATGATTGATCATTCAACCCAAGATGGTCATGGTTATCAATTGCAACTGTTTCAGTATAGAAATCAACTGACCTCGAAAGGTCGACTCTTGACCTTATTAGTTGTATGCAATTTGATTAAATACGCAAATCGTTAGTCACTACTTCTTCTACTAAGTAATTAATTTCTATTAATTCATAATACCTGCAATTAAAATTATTAAACGTGTAAAGCCATTTCAGGTGTGTTTTGGGGACAGATGTCCAATGTGAGTGTTATTATTGACCTCGATGATGCGAGATTAAGTTTACGTGTATATTTAATGAGATCTCCAAAATTATACAAAGAAAACACATTTTGTATTCGAGACACCTACGACACGGAAGCGATTTGTGAAAAATACAAACGTATTTTAAATATCCTTGATTTATTAACAAAGATTTTCTACAACTTTTTCAGCCCTTTAAATATCTGCCACATTTTGTATACCTATACGAATCTGTCAATTTCAAAATTTATAATAATTTTCACTTTGAATTTACCATTTTAATCTAACTTGGAAAACAGAAAACAGCACGAATTATTGATGAAATAGGTACATATACTTTCAAACAGTGTGCGTAAAGTATTTAGCGTGTGAGAAGCTGATACTTTTCCACATGGTACGTAAACGGTCTTTGTTTATTGAAGGAAACGTTGAAGTACAATCCTCTTTTTAGCGCATTTCCAGAAAAATAAAAAATGAATTATTGTGGTCACTTGGCCCAAGAAAGCTAATTTTTTCTGAGCTTATTAAATATAAAAAAGTTATAATAAAAAATCAATTTTTTTCATGTATCATAATTTTACACTTTTGATACATTTTGATATTTGATTGAGCCAAAACTTAAACATAAAATTTGCTCTACTTAGCGGTGTAATCCTAGATGGCGGGGATTGTATAAATGATCTATAAGCAACCCTCTAATTACACACTAAGGATAAAGCTCCTTTTCGTTTTAAAATTACGAATTATATTAGAAAATTGCCACATACCTCTTAACTTCTGCTCCATTTGTTGGAACAGGGTAGTTACGCATAGCTTTAATTTTCTCTGGGTCCGGTAAAATGCCTTCTGCAGAAATTACATGCCCTAAATATAAAATATCCTTTTTTAGAAATTCGCATTTATTTGGGTTTAATTTTAATTCAACTTTTCGCAGCCTATGTAATACTTTTAATTAAATTTCCATTATGAGCTTCAAGACTGTTTCCAAAAACAATTAAATCATCGAGATAAATAAAACAAATATCATAATTTAATCCTGACATTGCAAGTGTCATTGCACGTGAAAAAGAACTTGGACTAGTTTTCAACCCCATGGGTGCTCTAGTCATTTGAAATTGACCTTTAGGCGTTGTAAAAGCTGTGCATTTTCTAGAGAATCTTTCCAATTCTAATTGGTAATAGCCTTGATATAAATCTAAGTGTGAAAAATAAACTGCGCCTGACAAATGCTTCGAAAATTAAAATTAAACAACATAAGCAATCCCACAAAAAATCAGAACTACCGGATTTGACGCTTGGTACCCCCCATTTTCAGGAACAAAGTTACTGGACTATGTGGCCTGTAGAATCCATAATTTCAAACAGTTCCAAGATTGGGCTACTAGTTCAAAAGTTACAGCCCTTTGAATTTTCTTTCGAAATTGGTTTTCTAGTCTATAACTTTTGATTGAGAAGTCTGATCGAAAAAGTACGAATTGTTTTGGATTCTACCCACCAAAATTAATAAGAAAAAGTGTTTTCCCGAGAAATTTTGGTGCAGTCGATTTTTGGTAAAAAAGGAAGGTTATACACTGCCTTTTTTTGAGCCCGAAAAAAAAATTGTCTCAGATCGACCCGGAAAAAAAATTTTCTTATAGAATGTGGCCTGTAGAATCCATAATTTAAAACAGTTCCAAGATTGGGCTACTAGTTCAAAAGTTACAGCCCTTTGAATTTTTTTTCGAAATTGGTTTCTAGTCTAAAACTTTTGATTGAGAAGTCTAATCGAAAAAGTACGAATTGTTTTGGATTCTACGCACCAAAATTAATAAGAAAAAGTGTTTTCCCGAGAAATTTTGATGCAGTCGATTTTTGGTAAAAAAGGAAGGTTATACACTGCCTTTTTTTGAGCCCCGAAAAAAAATTGTCTCAGATCGACCGGGAAAAAAATTTTCTTATAGAATGTGGCCTGTAGAATCCATAATTTCAAACAGTTCCAAGATTGGGCTACTAGTTCAAAAGTTACAGCCCTTTGAATTTTCTTTCGAAATTTGTTTCTAGTCCATAACTTTTGATTGAGAAGTCCGATCGAAAAAGTACGAATTGTTTTGGATTCTACGCACCAAAATTAATAAGAAAAATTGTTTTCCCGAGAAATTTTGGTGTAGTCAATTTTTGGTAAAAAAGGTTATACACTGCCTTTTTTTGAGCCCCGAAAAAAAATTGTCTCCGATCGACCCGGAAAAAAATTTTCTTATAGTAGAAATAAAAATAATGCTGACTGAGGATCCACTATCTAACAAAAGTTTTAATTCTTCTGTTCCTAACTTAATATTTATACAATTTAATCCGATCATACTAAAAGTTTTCTCTTTTGAAATTTTACTGGGGGTCTCGAAAAAATTCTTTAGATTGCGAGCCGTAATCATTTCCTTCGTTAACGTAAAAATTTTGTCGCGCTGCGCCCCTGTAATTTAGTTTACATTTATTGAAAAAAGTACCTCTACTTCCCTGGTAACCTCGAAATTGATGATTCCGATAACCACTAGGATTATAATTATTAAAAGATTTCTGCTGGTTGTCGAATGAGTTTTTATTTTTCCCTACTGCATTTGCATTGTATCTACCGATGTATTGGCGCCCTCGGTAATATGACCTACGATTTGTCTAAAGTTACCTCTTATTTGATATGAGGTGAGGTCGCATGTGCGTTTACTTCTTTGTCGTTCAATTCCTCATCTTTCGCCCCGTTAATTGCATCTTTTAAAGTTTCGTAATTTCTAGCCTTAATAATAAAATAAAATAATAAAATGCGTTATTTGCTAACTTTTCATTTACTTTAGATAAAACCTTAATTGAATCGTCATTTCCGCCTGCTTGAGCGATGGTTAAATTTAACATCTTCTATACTACCAAATTTCTCTATTGAGTTTCTGTCTTGGTTAACCCTTACCCTTACATAAATTCGCTGGAAAGGGATGCCGCGGATTTTTTAGTAAGTAAATGTTTGGTCATGTCCTCGATTAGCAAATCCGATGTCTGTAATCGCATTTTAACTGATTGTGATAATCGCGTTTTTAAAATGTAATTTACCAACAACGATTTTCCATTTTCTGTAAGCATGTCGCTGTATAATTTGGTAGAATCAATTAATTGGCGTGTACAACTTTCGGTACCGTCCATTAAAGGTAACAGTGCCGTAGCTGTTTTTAGTTCAAATTCTATCGCCATCGTTTCTAAAGTACCTAAACTATTACAATTGCCTAAATCTAAGTTTCCTGAATGTTCGCTTGACTCAAGTGTAGCTAACCTATCCTGCAATATTTTTTGGGTAGCTTTATGAAGATTTTTAATTTCACCTACTAAACGTTGGGCCTTTAAAATTGACTCGGGTGCTTGATTACCTACTCTTATTAAACACATCGACTGTTCTAAATAATTCTTTCCTAATCTCTTCTAATCTATCTAGTTTTTTACTTAAATAATCCTTATCTGTCTTTTTACCACTGTTATCTTTATTTTCTGATGGCGCTCTAAGGACAAAGTTCCTTTTCGTTTTAAAATTACGAATTTTATTAAAAAATTCATACTTATATATATAGTAATCCTCGATTGCGGGGGTTGTAATTTTTGTACTACACCAAATATGTATTTCGTCAATCGATTATGTATAAGTGATCCATAAGCAACCCTCTGATAGCGCTCTAAGGATAAAGCTACTTTTCGTTTTAAAATTACGAATTACATTAAGAAATTCATTCTTATATATATATATTAATCCTCGATTGTGGGGGTTGTAATTTTTGTAGTACAACAAATATTTGTATTTCGTTAATCGATTACTTATGTATAAATGATCCATAAGCAACACTTCGACTGCTCTTTAAGGACAAAATTCCTTTTCGTTTTAAAATTACGAATTTTATTAAAAAATTCATACCTACTTATATATATAGTAAACCTCGATTGCGAGGGTTGTAATTTTTGTACTACACCAAATATTTGTATTTCCTTAATAGATTATGTATAAATGATCCATAAGCAACCCTTCGCCTGCGCTTTAAGGCAAAGGTCCTTTTTATTTTAAAATTACGAATTTTATTAAAAATTCATACTTATATGTATAGTAATCCTCGATTGCGGGGGTTGTAATTTTTGTAGTACACCAAATATCTGTATTTCGTTAATCGATTATGTATAAATGATCCATAAGCATCCCTCTAATTGTGCTGTAAGGTTGAAGGTCCGTTACGTTATAAATATACGAATTTTATTTAAAAAATGCATAATAATATATACATCTAGTCATCCTCGATTTAGGGGGTGAAGTACATCAAATATTAGTATTTCGTTGATCGATTATGTATAAATGATCCATAAGTATCCATCCATACAGGGTGACCCAACGTTATTGCTGGTGCCGAAGCCGGATAAAACGTTTGCATGGTGTATTTTACACAACAATATTAAAAGCACTAAACTGAAGAATGTTTTCTCAAGGTGGGGAGCCGATTTTTGGCAACTCTTCGACCTTTTGACACTTATTTTATTCTTGTCGTAATGTTATGGTACAATGGTTTAAAAATTAGTCAGTTACATACGAGGGGTGTTTTGAAAGTAAGCACTGTTTGTAAATTGGGCACCCAGCCCCAGTGCTGTGGTCCGCATTTAGCTCATGGGCACCAGGTATCTATATTTTTTGGGAAGTATTAAAAATGGCGCCACAGATTGAGAATCTCACCTATGACACTGTTATTAGTTTTTTCAGTGCCAAAAGCTTGAAATCAGTTTAAATTCGTTGCCAAAACGGAAATGGGTTAGGGCAAATCACGATGAGAAGCCCTTCAGTCACCATTAACCACAATTTCATTCAAAAAGTGGACTGTAGAGTGAAAGAAAACAGACTTTTCATGACTATAAAGAGTTTCCTGCAGTTTCAAGGGGTGGAATTGAGATCGAATGTGTAAATTATCGGTATTTGTGTACAAGCTGGGTACTAAAGTGTCCTACCGAAACAGAAAAGTAGACTAAAGTGCGACCCTTCACATGACTAACAGTGTTTTGAAAAATGTTTACTTGTTTTCTTTTTTAATTTCAAGACGGTACTTATTTCAGGAGCGTGCCTCGTATATACTAAAGAATTTTATATGCGGATACCTGTAATAGAGAATATGTTGTACTTTCGATCTTCTGGAACGTAATAATGCGCGTTAGGCAAGGTGTTGCCAATTCAATGTCACGCGCTACAAAATAAAGCAATTATAACGTCTAAAAAATTACGTAACATACTAACAATGCATCATGAGCATGACATAGTTATAATTTGATCGCGACTAATCAAGTTCGGTCAGGCAGCTGCGGCGTTTTTCAAATTTTAATGAAGCTATTCGAGGAATTTACGTGCCACGTAAATTTCTCAACATAAATCTAACTGTTTAAAAAACTCACTTTTTATGTGTTTTACTCTCATGTTGATTTCACAACGTATACGCTCTAAGCTGGGAAATCGGAATCTAGTCGTTACTAGTTTATTTACCAATGAAAGTACTGAAATAATTTCATACCTGCGTGGAATATGTGTCTTGTGAAGACAATTCAGGCAAGGGTGATGTAGCATAGACGTTTTCAAATACTGGGTAAATTTAAAGTATTACTGATCTGTGGAAAATTCTTTGTATAAGAGGGGTTGGTGCTCTTTCAAAGAAAACACAAAATAGAAAAATGAATGGGTACGTATTTTGGACGTCTTTTAGAATACATTGGATCAAAATTACGTCACTCCTCCCGTGAATCAATGTCCATAATACGTACTCTGCTCCATAATTTTGGGCAAATCAATGAAATGGCCCTCAGAAATGGTCGCATTTACCTTAAACGTCCTTTTGACGTCATTTTATGACGTATTCGTCAAAATTACGTTGCTATCCCGAAAAAGAATAGGTACTCTGCTCCTAAACTTGGGCCAAATCAAGGAAATGATTCGTGATTCTACTCCATCATTGGTGATTATGAAATAACACGATACAGTATACATTGATAACAGAAGTAAACATATATCTCAATAAGGAAGAAATCACTTATACAAGATCACGTTTAGTAAATAATTAATTATAACCGCAAAACAAATAAAACAAGTAATTTCCAACTATGACACATAATAATAGTATAACAAACTTAACTACCTACTTCTTACAACTATCGATTACTCACGCGCGGTCGTGGTACCAATTTCAAAATTTTTGGAAGCGAAAGCTGACTCAAAAATGATAGGTACCTATAACAATCGCTTCATTTACATTTGTTCTTTGTTGCAGTGAGGTGGCGCGAATTGGATAATGTGGTTATGGCTACGGAAGCGGTAAATTTGGACGAAAATAAATTGGCGGTCGAACGCCATTATACGGCGGGTCCTCCGGAAGATTTGCAATTGGTGAGTAAATTTGTTTTTTAGTCAACCCGTTATGCACAAATGTATGTATGGTATGCAAACAGTATAGCGTAAAAAAGCACATTAATTGGAAATTATGAAAAATACACAGAGGTTGAGCTCGCAAAGTCTAATGTACCTGCAGTGGGACGCACATAATTTTAATGAGCTTAATTGATCCTTTGGAACTGAAATTCGGGGTAGATTATCACAAAATGTTTACCAAGGGATGGACACATGGAAAATAGAAAGTCAAGCAAAAGACATGGGAGCGAGTGATTATAGGATTAACATAATTTTAATGAGCGGTCCATGTCTCTATTTAGATGTAAGAAGGAATTTGCTATTCATTTTACGTAAAAATTGGAGCTCAATTACAGAGAAGATTGTCCCAAAATATCTACCCTGTTGTAGTTTAAGGGGTGAACTCATGGAAATTCACGCATAATAATAATCAGAGTAACATTTTTTGTGACTTCTTCTAAAATTAGCGTAAACAAAAAGACACGATTTTTAACCCGTCGCGAAACCAGCCGCAGCTTCGCTTTCCTGTTGTCTCCAGTATTTAAGGAAACACCACTTCCACCAGGGGCGGACTCGCACGGGGGGGGGGGCAATTACCACCTAGCCTGTAGATCATAATGGCCCGTTGGAAATTTATAAGTATCTGCTGTATTTAGTTTCTTGCACTATTAATAAATTATTAACACGTTTCTCTAATTGGGGTTGATGTTAGGTTGTTAAAAAAGTCTGTTTTAATTGAAGTGTTTTACAATAAATTTATCATTTTTTGTCGTAGTATTTTGAAAGTGCTGAAATACAATGATAGGCGACGCACCTCGTGTGGATTGTATATTTTGTTACTTTTAATTATCAGCTGCAATTTTAAAAAAAACTGTATGGTAATTTATTTTCGAGAAAGGAGTACTTGTACTAAAATGTTTTGGTGCACCTCAGAGCTAAACCCCCCCCCGCGCCACCATCATTACTACACTAATACTTTAATGGCCCGTAACCTATGCAATTCCACCTGGCCCGCAGTTACCCAGTCCGCCCCTGACTTCCACCATAAAATAAACTTCTACTTTATGAACATTCAAATATTACCAACGAACTTGGCATTACTCGTATAATCCCACGCTCCTTAAAGGACTGATGGAATCATATACTTTATGGCGAATGTATATTAAGCGTAAAGGATCAAATACTGTCAAAAACATTTGTTAAATATGAGTTTTTAACGCCGTAACGTCATACAACGGTTGCCCATTCGAATACGAGTATTAACCAGGAGTAACGTTGCTTGACTGTACACAATAAATGAATTGTAATAAACAGAAACCGAAGAAAAAAATGCGCATGAACTCGCAACAACGTGGGGCCCGAGTATCATACAAATTATTGGTTATCCCGCACTAATCAAAATTATTAATTGAATAAATTGTAAACTTCGTTTTTGTCCGATGGAATTCGGAACAAATAGCGGGTTATATACCATAGACTTGACGCAAGCATTTTTCCCTAGAAAAGATATAAGTTTTAGGGACTGATTTATTGAAGTTGAACTGCATCTGTATAAGCGAGACGAATTCGGGTGTACCCGAAAGTGGTTCATTTCTTTTACGATTTGCGACTACTATTCCCGTAATCTTACATTTGAATATCACTTAATTAATTTATGTACAGGGTGTGCCATTTATCTTGAGACAGTTGATTTCTTGCGGACACTAGCGAGGATATCAAAAATGATTTATATAACGTATCCCCATTTAGTGATGCTATTCAGACGTTCACATATAACTGTCCCGTAGGGGCCAAGTGTAGAAATTTGTTTAAATAGAAACCTACGATTTTTATTGAATGTTCTTATTCTACATCGAAAACTAATACACCTTCGTAGGAAACGTTTTTACACTTACCATGTTTTGAAGACATTCTTCTAAAAGTGCGATTTTTGGTTTGAGCCAGGAAGCTGTTCTGTCAAGAATTTGGCACGTTTTTTTAGATCCAGAGCTAGGACACCCCTGCAACAGAATTCCGATGTTAACATCTTAATGAGTTTTGAGGACCTGCGTAAAGGTAATTTGTAAAGACAAAAGGTCTTTTTGGAGCACAACAGTTCATTACCATTTGCACTAATGGTTTATTCTTAAAGTCTAATGGAAATTGGAAATTGATACAACAATACTCAATAGATTTGGTCAGATTTCCTCTGTAAAAGGACACCGTCGTCTTTGACACATTTACATTTGCCCAAGCTTTTCTAGAATTATTTACTTCCTGAGTTGCAAATGTATTTCTAAGTAACGCGATTAATCACACTTCATCCTGCTATATTTCTGTTCGCGAAGAATTTACATTGTTAAAAGATAACACTGCAAAGGCTATATAGTAGGTCATGGCAGGTGTGGTATCTGGAGAATGTGATAGGTTTAAAGTTGGTCATTACTTTCCGTTTCTATTGCAAAAAAAGTGTAAATACACAATCCGTGAGAATCGAGATTAAATTCTTATTGCGCGGTGATACCTTTGAATAGATTGTCGCAAATTGGCACCGCGAAGATTAATGTTAATATCTCCATCGCGCGCCATGCGGCTATTATCAATGAAACTTTGTCGTTTTCTCGATATGAAACAGGAATGTTTATACTATTAGTGTGTTTCATCTAAACAATCGTAAGTAGAGCGTGTTGTCTGTTAGTATACATCACGAACGTTAAACTTACATAATTATTCCTTTTTACAGCGACCAAGATGCGAGCGTTTCTTTACCTACTTTGTTAATATGTAAATTATTGTGTATACATGCAACTTTCGTTTACTTAATAGTTAACACTATTTCAATTCATACAACTGGAACTCATTTAAAAGCGCGAAGACTCCTATAGTCCACAGCAAGAAGTAATTCTCAAAAATTTAATGAAGGCTATCTTCAGCCAAATTTCTATAGTCATATATACATTTTTAGCTATGCAGATGCATTGGTAGAACTGCAAAGCCATAAAAAACTTTAATATTATCGAAAAGTATCGGGTTTTTAGAAGAATTATGAACCACTTTGTCCTTCGCGTTAAAATGGAATATACTCTTTCATCCATCTACTCCAAACCTCAAAATAACCGAAAAAAGCTCTTCAACGCCATTTTTCAATAGATGTAAACTATTAGTAGTGGGAAATTTAAAATTTTGCACTTATATTCTTGGTAAAAGTGAATCGGAAGACACTTCTTGTGAAATGGAGTAGCCTGATGATGGTCTTCTGCAAAAAAACAATTAGGTACCTGAAGAATTCAGTGGCGACGAAGAGGAGCTTGAAGAACAGGAACAATTTGCGAATGATGAAGATTCAGTTCTCCAAATGACAAAAAAGCAAGATTAGAGTGACGTTATGTTTTATTCCATTTTGTAAAAACTTTGAAATTTGAAAATGAAATAATTTGTAGGTACCTAATTTGCTACCAAATTGTTCATAAATCTATCAACAATTATGAAACCTAAGTGAACTAATTAATTTCGAATAAAAAAATGATCAAAGGGACTTCAATTTGCCAGTTTTGACTCTACCATCAGTAAGATCAGTTGGGGGCTACCACATTCTCTTTATCGGTACCCACTTCTGACGCCCCCACCATCATATAACTGCGCCAGTTTAGTAAATTTCGCTAAAATCCCTCCACAAAATAAAAATTAAATTTTTGGAGCACTTCTCATAGATGGAGAGTATATTGGGGACCCGAAAAAGAGAGACCGCGATTTGAACTTTACGAAACTTTAAACCGCGTCGATTACCCCTCGAAGACGCGCGTTTTGAAAAGGCGATTTATTTCGCCCCTCTAACACGCTCGAGGATGGCGCCCAGATATCGTCTACCCCATATTATGTAACCCTAACGTTGTTCGTTATGCGGCCCCGGTAGGTACACGTAAACTGTTCGTGCTTCTAAGGGCGCGCATTTGCTGCCAGCCAGCCATCCAACCGGTCAAAGTGAGATTAAAAGCTACGGTACATTTTTATACATAAATTTGCAAAAATGCGCAAAAAAATATGAAAAGATTATTATTTTTCATTTTCATATGAAGCTTTCTTATGAGACCTTAATGTTTATGATAATACCATAAAGAAAGTGTCTGTTCAAACAATGAAATAATAGGTTCCTTTACATTTTTTCCCGTAGAATCGAATGCTGAAATCAGTTTTTGACAAATTTCAAAATTTATTAACATTTACTAGAAAATTCAATGTTACTGAAATGGTTTGTTTCAGCTGCTTCTTCAATAGGGACAATAATTTTTTTATGTCATCAAAAAGTATAGATAAAACGAAGAAAATGACACCAAATAGAACTCCCTACGATAAAAAGGACAATTTTCCTTTGAACAAAAACGGTATTTCGGAACCTTCTTCATTTTTATATTGAAAAATTTTTTAGTACATTTGAATCATAAGAAACTATATTTTGATGCGTTTAGAACCGATTTTACCTAAAACCAACTATATATAGATACTGTTTTTATGTTATCTGTCCTGTTACGCATTTTATCCTCATTTTCTATTTTTCTGCAAGTAACAAATTACACGATACTTTTTAAAAAATGACATTTATTCTCTTTCGAAATTGTATGAACTTCAAACTAAAAACAGCCACCGCCTTTGTTTCCCAAATTCAATAATTCATACAACATTCTTATGAACTCGACATATTTTCTCTCGTCTCGTTAAAAGAAAATCATTTTTGCGGAAATTAATAATAAAAAATAAGAAACACGGTTTCGCGATTTTTTTCGGTTATTTTAAGGTAAGTATGTGAGAAAGCGACTAGAAAGAAAGTTTTTCACGATCTACACCTTTTCCATTGAACACTTTTATCTCTGATCTCTAGTTTTGTCGGAAATTGCCGTCATACGATTTTCACCCCTTTACACCCTCCCCAAAAACTTACTCCCACTCCCCTGCTCCGGTATTTATTTTTTTTGTATTTGTTATAGACCATTTTAACATATCCACTTGGTAAAGCTCCATTAACAATTTTCTTTTGCAATTTGCCTGGACTATTACGCTTTTCTATCTTCATTTCATCAGAAGATATCTTTTTTAAATATCCTTTCTCAGTATATTCTTCATATTGTCTCGCCAAGTCTGCGTCTTTATCCATCCTCCTTTCCAGATACACTAGCCTCTTCCTAGCAATTCTCCTGCTTTCTGTTCGCTTCTTATTTTCATCTGTCCATCATTCTTAGTGCCCTTTTTTTCTCCGAAGTTCAATAGTTATCATTGTAGATTTTTGCCCCAAAATCTTCTGTTCCAAAGCTTTGCTTCACTATCTCATGTTCCTAGATCTTGGAATATGGATATATTGGAGTCTTCAGATTCTACTAAAGCCGCATATTTATAGAAATCCCATCGTTTAGGCTTTTCTCTTCTGAAACTTATTCGCGGTAGTCTTTCTTCTAAATTATCCATTGTCAGCACTTCGTCCAGTTGATAGTGACAATCCTTGTGATTCGGTAGTACCATTATCACCCACCCTCTCCACGATTCCTTTTTTTAAGTTACCTTTTTCCTTGAGATTCCTAACTTCTTCACAATCCTCGTATCTATTAGTGAGTATCCTGAAAAGGTGTCAAGCGCAGCGAGGATTTTTATCTTCTCTCCATTTTTATAAAACAATTTCAGATCTACAAGCTGGTACCATGTTTCATTCCGCTTAGATGCCCAATCATCTCAATAGGTTCTTTTGCAGATGCCTCTGATTATAGAAAGACACCTAGCTCTTTAGTGTTCCTTGATATCCTGGTGCTACTGTAACTCACAGTTGACGTCTCTGAAGATCCTTTCCCTGCGTTTTAGTAAGGTCCCTCCAGTCTACGGCTCTGTCCTTGGTTCGATGCCGACGATCCTTTGTCCATATTTCCTTCCAAGTCGACGTGATGATCCTATCTTTGTCCTATGTCCTTTTCTTTCTGTTATGATGACTGTTGAAACCACGCGCGATGTAGTAAAGCTCGAAGGACCAAATGTTACATCCATAGTCGAAATAGAAAACCTTTGAGAAAGTAAAGTTACTGGCTACCCTCACTAGCCCATCATAAAATACTTTTGCACCTAACCCAGCAGTTCTAAAATTGTATTTCAGATCTGCATGACAAAAGAGGTGGTATTTAGGTGTACCGCATGAATCTGCACTAAAAAAAACTACTGTCGACTATTTTCAATACGTTTATTTTCAGTAACCAATTTTTAAGTTTCAATTCAGCAAGTTTTTCATGATTAATCAGTGCAGTATACGAGTCCCTCAGCGAGTTTCTTTGTCCTGCATGGCCCACTGCAACAGAAAATTGATCAAAGTTTGAGCGTGATTCTGTTGTGTTTTCTAGGGTCAAAGCAGGTACCATAAATCTGGTACTATCCAGAAACGTTTAAATGTTAGAAGGGAAAGATAACTTACCAATTCTCTCGTTTTGTAGCTGAAGGAGGTTCACATCTACACCTTGGAAATTCCGTACGTGGCTTTTCGGGACAAACGGCCATAACGGACGCTATAAAAAGCGCCAAAATAACACATAGGAGGAGTAGTCTCATTGTGGTCAATGTCGATATGGAACGTTTGTTAAGACAAGCGCACATCTGACGGTTTTATATCGCTGAGAGGTTTAATCTTATCCAACTTCCTAATCAGAATCGTATCAGTGACAAAAAGTCAAAAACAATTTTTTTTGTAGGAGTAGTTGCAAATCATTTCAAGTGGTGATTGTTATGCAAATAGCACAACTGGGGAAGGTGCCTTGGAGAGCAGTGCGGATGAAACTTCGTCGGTAAAGGGTGTCTTTCAGTACCTGCACAAGTCAAACTGTTACTGGACAGTATAAGTTTTCCTATATTTTAGATGAAACCTTGACCAAACCCCCAAGTTTTGCGATTAACTGCGGTAGTTTTTACTTATTCCAGCACTGCTTTGTCTCTTTCACACTTTTTTTTTGCGGTAGGAAACTCTAACATCAAATTAAACACTTTCCTCTTCTGTCTGCATTGCTGTTTGGTGTGTAGCAAAGGAGAGCGCACATGCCCGAACAGGCTCAGTTTTAAGGGATTTGGGACTTCCGAAACCTGTGGATGTTTCTCAACTTCAATTTATGACTGTCTATAGGAACTTCTTTCCTCTGTCTCGCGTATAGTATAAACACTTTCCTAAATTTGCAACAACGTTTTGGGTAAACAACAATAAAGCCCTTGAAACGATACGTTATCTTTTAATGGTTTGGGGTTCCTATTTACTCTGATATCAGATCAGGTCCCGGTATCGAGAACTAAGATTTTGGTTAAATTGAGGCAAACCCGCATTTTAAGGTGAAAATACCTTTCGTAATAAAGCTCAATATGCTAATTTTTTTATTTTACAAAGAAACCAACATCGTAGATTGTGAGATGCAAAAAGGGACACTCTGTACAGTACTTGTATCACACGTTGTCGTAATATTATCATTTATTGCTTAATGGATAAATCCATTAACAGAACAAAACAATAGGTACGTTTTTTAATCAAAATGATGAGCTGAAGACAAATTCTGTAACGGTAGCTCTAAAACTGGTTTTAAAAATTTTATAGAAAGTAGTTGCGCGTATTTGAATTCTATGGCGTAGTGTCCTTTTAATCGGGAAATCCCCGGCAATTCCCGTGCGTGGTTTTTTAACGACAGCCTAAAGCTCATCCATTTCGAGGGGTACGGACAATCAAATTTGTTCTTTAAAAAATCGTCATGTTGAAAAATACGTTAATTAGTAACAACGGTAGGATCATTCCGGGATTTTTTGAGGCATTCGTTCCTGAGCTACGAGATTGTTTAGTGTTACGTGTTCCAAGATTTTAGTTATGTTTCGAGCATAAAACGGCAG
Source organism: Photinus pyralis (assembly GCF_008802855.1). Taxonomy (NCBI): domain Eukaryota; kingdom Metazoa; phylum Arthropoda; class Insecta; order Coleoptera; family Lampyridae; genus Photinus; species Photinus pyralis. Next base: position 17,636,009 of record NW_022170819.1, read on the forward strand.
ATAAATTTGGATCTGGACTACCAGAGCAAGGAGTACGTAGTCACAAAGTAAATTCGTTAACCAAGTGGCTATTGTGAGTGGCTAAACGATGTATATATGTTTTGCACAGACTGCTTGAAAAAGAATTGGAGTAAAGAGCGGAAAAGTGATAGCGTTTTTCATAAATTTAAAAGCAGCGTTTTGCACAGTAAAAAGGGAAAACTATGGAAAATGATGGAGGATGGGACAATAGTTACCTAATAATTTAAAGAACAAGGAGTTGTATTTAGAGACAAGTAAGGCGAAGGTAGGAGGGAAGAAGTTCTGGACATTAAAAAAATTGAGACAGTTCGCCCGAGCTTATTTAACTTAAAAGAGATATGGAGAAAATATAAAGGCAGAGTCCAGGCGGATCAATCGTGAAGAAGGAAGATTTGGTATCTGGCATACGCCTATGGCATAGCAATAAAGGCAACATACCAGAATTAGATGAATGAAATGATGGGAAGATGAGAAAGAAAGGGACCCGAATTAAATGTAGAAAAAATTGAAGATGATGAGGGGATGAAGGAAAAGGGTGGTAGAACAGAAGTGGAGGGAAGAAAGGGTATCCTGAGGGATTAAGAGAATTTAAATACTCAGATGCAACACGATAATATGGGACAAACGAACAAATAAGGGAATTAAGAAAACAATATCAAAGTCCTCGTGTAAAATCGAAGGCACTTCAGTGCTGATCAGTATTCTATTAGCCAGTTTTGATTCCACCATCTTGTCGGGGGCTACCACATTCCGTTTGTCGATACCCACTTTTGACTTTCCTACAATCATTTTGGTGGATTTCGCTAAAGACCATTCACAAAATGGTACGGCATTTCACACAGCTCGAGCTTTTATTGGCGACACAAGAAAGAGAGACCGCGATTTGAGCTTTCATAAACTTTAAACCCCGTGACAAAATTCGCGGCGGAGGGTAACTTTTCAGCGACCGAAGTTGACTACCTCTCGAAGACGTGCGCTTTGCAAAAAAAGGTGGTTAATTTCGCCCTTAGAAACAACATTCCGCCACGCGGGAGTTGTGCGACGACACAACTTTGAAAACAATCGGACTTACTGCTGTAGAAGAAGATAGGAAATAAGTAAAAAATCACCTCGTTAGTAAAGGACCCCCGGGGATGGCGCCCAGATGCCGCTGACCCATAATGCAGTCACGTCTTTCTACAAGCGTTCTTCTACGGGCCCTCATTTGTTGCCTGCCAGCCGGCTAAAGTGAAATGGAAAGCTACTGTTTTACAAATAAATTTGCAAAAATGCGCTTAAAAGGGAGAAGTGGCGATGAAGCAAGTGTGGAGAATAGGAGAGGAAATTAAAAAAACGAGTTCAGAAACACATTTTTGCTGCAATTGTGAGGGGGTTGATGTACGAAAAAGGGGTGTGGAGATGGAATGGCATGAACTAGAAGGAATTCAGAGAAGGTACCACAAATGGGCATTGGGACTAAACGCAAGGACATCAAATTACATCTTAGAGGAAATAAAATGGTGAAGATAAGGACAGAGTCGGGACGTTGGGCGGTAAAATTTGAAGAAATGACAGAAAGAGAAGGTGATTTGGTGAAAGACTATGTTTTAACGAGGATGAACACCAAAGGGGTTTGGTGGGAACAAAGACCAAAAAAATTTAGAAAGAAACGGATGGGCTGAGGTCGAAAGAAGGGGAGAAGTAGGGGAAAAGATAGAAGAACTTGCAAAAATGAATAAAGATGTACAGCAACTAGAGAGAAAATAGAAAATACAGGGACCCTCTTTAATCATTTTAGGGAATTGTAACATTGTTATTCCATTGCGTATAAAGATTGTAATAAAACTTCCAAAAATTTATTAGTTAGAATTAAATTAAATTTATTAATAACATGTGGTAGTGTGTACAAAAAAAGATGAATTGTATTTAAAAAAAAGCTACTTTTTGGCACCTTGAACACATAGTTGTTCAGAAATGCTGGTAAGCAAGTGACACTCAATAACGACCGAATAACCTAACTCTTTTAGGTTTTATCTTGTTGTGTTATCTTTTTGTAACCTTATTTGTATATTGCATAATTATCATCAGATACCAATTAGTAATGAACGTGGTCTAGGAGGTACCAACGTGAGCGGATCAAGTACAGACCACCAGAGTTATTAAAGTTTCTTTAATTAACTTAATCATTCAAGAACATTGACCTGGATTTCGAAAAAAAGTTGTCACGTTAACGCTATTATTCTTGACGTACCTCACCGCGGTCAAGTGGGTCTTCTACGGAATAAGAATATTTCCCAGGAAAATTTGTACATAATACCGTTCCCACCTATACCTACTTATGCAGCAAGGAGAACAAAAGTGTACTTTGTTAAAGGTAATTGCGTAATTGTGCATAAATACTTTCTTATGATAATAGCAAGGAAACTCCAAGCACCGGCCACCGTAATGAAACCACTTTATTCATCGTACTTAGGGAATGCAATCCCGCAGCAAAATCTCAATCCCGGTATTTGCGGGATTGTTAGATGTTAATCCCGCGGGATCCCGGTATCTGCGGGATCTCGCAAAACTTTAAATAAATTGGCAAATAAGCAATTCTGTGCGGTTAACTTCTGTATTAAAATAAATCGCTAATTATCACAATATTTAACAAAAAAGTACCTTCGGCCTAACTTAGAACTCAAAAAAACCTCACCTGTAAAGCACAAAAAGGTGCACTTCTAAAGTGCCTCAAAAATCATAGTACATTTTTAACGAAAAAAGCTTAACAATTATATAAAAAATAACTTCTCCGTTATGCGTTTCATTAACAAAGTAAACAGAGTCGTCTTCTTGGTCGACAAATTCCTCAGTCCCGCAAATCCCGCGGGATCTTGCTCCATTTATGTGCGGGATTAATCTCGCAAAAATGCTGCAGGATCCCGGTATTGCATTCCCTAGTTTCTAGTCTATAACTTTTAATTGAGAAGTCTGATCGAAAAAGTACGAATTGTTTTGGATTCTACGCACCAAAATTAATAAGAAAAAGTGTTTTCCCGAGAAATTTTGGTGCAGTCGATTTTTGGTAAAAAAGGAAGGTTATACACTGCCTTTTTTTGAGGCCCGAAAAAAAAATTGTCTCAGATCGACCCGGAAAGAAATTTTTCTTATAGAATGTGGCCTGTAGAATCCATAATTTCAAACAGTTCCAAGATTGGGCTACTAGTTCAAAAGTTACAGCCCTTTGAATTTTCTTTCGAAATTGGTTTCTAGTAGGGAATGCAATCCCGCAGCAGTACCTTCGGCCTAACTTAGAAATCAAAAAAACCTTACCTGTAAAGCACAAAAAGTCTTCTAAAGTGTCTCAAAAATCATAGTACTCGTACATTTTTAACGAAAAAAGTTTAACAATTATTTAAAAAATAATTCGCCAGTATCAGTTTCATTAACAAAGTAAACAGAGTCGTCCCCTTGGTCGACAAATTCCTCAGTCCCGCAAATCCCGCGGGATCCCGTTCCATTTATGTGCGGGATTAATCTCGCAAAAATGCTGCTGGATCCCGGTATTTCGGGATCCCGCAATCCCGGTATTGCATTCCCTAATCGTACTCCTATTCAATTTTTTTTTACTTTTTATGAAACTATTCTCTCTATTTTGCAACGGGAGGCCGATGCTGGTTCGACATAGAGCTTCAGTGGTGACTCTAATATTTACCTTATTTTGGGCATATGCATATAGTACTAACCATGCTGTAAATAATTCTAATCTTACTTAAAAACTTTAAAAAAAGTTGTTTGTTAGGGTCTCGGGGGGCTTTATGTAAAATTTGGTGCTTGTATCCGGCTGGTAAATATCTTTCCACTAAGCGACCTCCCTACAAAGCATTTGAAGATTCTGGATTAAATAGGAAAGTTGGTTTTCTACGTAAGCTTGCAACAAAAAAGCTTAAGAATTACTCATCGATGGGGAAATTTGTTTAACATAATGGAAGTAACTGTAACTAAACTAAGCAGTGTTGGTTTGGAAATTAAATTAAGGAACAATGGATTGGAACATTAATGTTGGCTGGTCTTCCAGTTAAGTATCAACCAGTGACGGAGAGTTCAGGTATAGAAATTACCGGGGACTACGTCAAGACAAAGTTACTTCAGGATGTACAAGTAAACTTCAGTGAAAATCAAGGAGCTGCATTTGTTGGGAAACGACTTCATGAAAACTGTGGAGTGTTATTAATAGATGTCATGGATTCGGACAACCAAGAACAATAAACGAGGGGGTTGTAATTTTTGCAGTACACCAAATATTTGGGTTCCGTTAATTGATTATGTATAAATTGTCCACAAGCAACCCTACAATTGCACTCTAAGGATAATGTTCCTTTTCGTTTTAAAATTACGAATTTTTTTAGAAAATTCAGACATATATGTATAGTAATATTCGATTGCGGGGGTTGTAATTTTTGTAGTACATCAAATATTGGGTTTCGTTAATTGATTATGTATAAATTATCCATAAGCAACCCTCCAATTGCACTCTAAGGATAATGCTCCTTTTCGATTTAAAATTACAAATTTTTTTAGAAAATTCAGACATATTTATAGTAATCCTGGATTGTGGGGGTTGTAATTTATGTAGTACATCAAATATTTGGGTTCCGTCAATTGATTATGTATAAATTGTCCATAAGCAACCCTACAATTGCACTCTAAGGATAATGTTCCTTTTCGTTTTAAAATTACGAGTTTTTTTAGAAAATTCAGACTTATATTTATAGTAATCCTGGATTGTGGGGGTTGTAATTTATGTAGTACATCAAATATTTGGGTTCCGTTAATTGATTATGTATAAATTATCCATAAGCAACCCTCCAATTGCACTCTAAGGATAATGTACCTTTTCGTTTTAAAATTACGAATTTTTTTAGAAAAATTAGACTTATATTTATAGCAATCCTGGATTGTGGGGGTTGTAATTTATGTAGTACATCAAATATTTGGGTGCCGTTAATTGATTATGTATAAATTGTCCATAAGCAACCCTACAATTGCACTCTAAGGATAATGTTCCTTTTCGTTTTAAAATTACGAATTTGTTTAGAAAATTCAGATTTATATTTATAGCAATCCTGGATTGTGGGGGTTGTAATTTATGTAGTACATCAAATATTTGTGTTCCGTTAATTGATTATGTATAAACTGTCCATAAGCAACCCTACAATTGCACTCTAAGGATAATGTTCCTTTTCGTTTTAAAATTACGAATTTTTTTAGAAAATTCAGACATGTGTATAGTAATCTTCGATTGCGGGGGTTGTAATTTATGTAGTACATCAAATATTTGGGTTTCGTTAATTGATTATGTATAAATTATCCATAAGCAACCCTCCAATTGCACTCTAAGGATAATGCTCCTTTTCGATTTAAAATTACAAATTTTTTTAGAAAATTCAGACATATTTATAGTAATCCTGGATTGTGGGGGTTGTAATTTATGTAGTACATCAAATATTTGGGTTCCGTTAATTGATTATGTATAAATTGTCCATAAGCAACCCTACAATTGCACTCTAAGCTTAATGTTCCTTTTCGCTTTAAAATTACGAATTTTTTTAGAAAATTCAGACAAATATGTATAGTAATCTTCGATTGCGGGGGTTGTAATTTTTGTAGTACATCAAATATTTGGGTTTTGTTAATTGAATATGTATAAATTATCCATAAGCAACCCTCCAATTGCACTCTAAGGATAATGTTCCTTTTCGTTTTAAAATTACGAATTTTTTTAGAAAATTCAGACATATTTATAGTAATCCGGGATTGTGGGGGTTGTGATTTATGTAGTACATCAAATATTTGGGTTTCGTTAATTGATTATGTATAAATTATCCATAAGCAACCCTCCAATTGCACTCTAAGGATAATGCTCCTTTTCGATTTAAAATTACAAATTTTTTTAGAAAATTCAGACATATTTATAGTAATCCTGGATTGTGGGGGTTGTAATGTATGTAGTACATCAAATATTTGTGTTCCGTTAATTGATTATGTATAAACTGTCCATAAGCAACCCTACAATTGCACTCTAAGGATAATGTTCCTTTTCGTTTTAAAATTACGAATTTTTTTAGAAAATTCAGACTTATATCTATAGTAATCCTGGATTGTGGGGGTTGTAATTTATGTAGTACATCAAATATTTGGGTTCCGTTAATTGATTATGTATAAATTATCCATAAGCAACCCTCCAATTGCACTCTAAGGATAATGCTCCTTTTCGTTTTAAAATTACGAATTTTTTTAGAAAATTCAGACATATATGTATAGTAATATTCGATTGCGGGGGTTGTAATTTTTGTAGTACATCAAATATTTGGGTTCCGTTAATTGATTATGTATAAATTGTCCATAAGCAACCCTACAATTGCACTCTAAGGATAATGTTTCTTTTCGTTTTAAAATTACGAATTTTTTTAGAAAATTCAGATTCAGATTATATGTATTGTAATCTTCGATTGCGGGGGTTGTAATTTTTGTAGTGCACCAAATATTTGGGTTTTGTTAATTGATTATGTATAAATTATCCATAAGCAACCCTCCAATTGCACTCTAAGGATAATGTTCCTTTTCGTTTGTATAAATTGTCCATAAGCAACCCTACAATTGCACTCTAAGGATAATGTTCCTTTTCGTTTTAAAATTACGAATTTTTTTAGAAAATTCAGAGTTATATTTATAGTAATCCTGGATTGTGGGGGTTGTAATTTATGTAGTACATCAAATATTTGGGTTCCGTTAATTGATTATGTATAAATTGTCCATAAGCAACCCTACAATTGCACTCTAAGGATAATGTTCCTTTTCGTTTTAAAATTACGAATTTTATTAGAAAATCAGACTTATATTATTTTCTTGTACGATATTTCGATTTTTACAAACAACATGTAGTAAAAGTTACAACAATTTCTGAAAGATACTTTTAAGATGAAGGATATTGGTGAAGTAGATTATATCCTTGGGATGAAAGTTGAG